>NC_046362.1:74126-374126 GCF_011125445.2 Fundulus heteroclitus | reverse complement strand
AATAGGAAATAAAAGGTTGCCAGACCTTGAAATATCTCTTAGTGTTGCCCTGTAAAGTAATTCTAAGATGTTCCATCTTCTGGCCAACAATGATAAAAATGCCATTGCTTTCCTTTGACAGTCGTTAATTCTGTTTCCCCCGGTGCCACACCAAAAATGGCTACCAAAGGAAAGGGTTTAATATTTTTCTTGTAAATGGATGAAAATGTTTTGAATATTTTGATCCAGAATTCTTTGAGCCTGGGGAGAGACCAGAACATTTGAGATGTGTTGGCTGGAACAAGTTTACATGTAGTGCAAGTCAGATCAGCTCCCTGGTAAATTCTTGCCAATTTGTCCCTTGTGAAATGAAGTCTCACACTTTAAACTGTGTTAGTCCATGTCTAACACATACAGACGAAGAATGTATGTGTTCTACTGCCCACCTCCATTCATTATTTGATATGTCCAGCTCTAATTCTTCCTTCTTCTAAATTTCCTTTTTATGTAGGCAAGGGATGGGGAAGCCACTGTCTGGATATTTACATAGAGCATAGAAACCGACCCCTTAGTAATCAGATTCATATCCAATAGCCAATCTATTCACCCACTCTGTGGTGAGTCAAGAGATGAGAATGTCTTTTCACAAAGAAAAGACATTGAAGTAATTCGTTTTTAAGGGGATTCAATATTACTTTTCCAGCTAAGCAGCAGACATAAGTACACCATCTTTAACCAGATTTTTCACAGATTCCACCCCAGCTCTATACCATTCCTTAAATGCAGTTCCCCCCAGAGCTGGAGAGAACAGGTGATTGCCATAAACAGGAGCAGACAGGAGGCATTTCTGTTTTTAAAATAAGTTCTGAATTGGAACCAGATTTTTATAAAGTTTCATACAACAGAGTTATTTGTGTATAGGTGCTTGCTTAGGGGCAGAGGGGTACAAACTAGGGAACGCAGGGATATTGGGCTAGATGCATATCTTTCCATATGTACCCATACTGGGGTTTCCTCATCATCTAACTGCGAGACCCAAAACAGCAACTTATGTAGATTAGCTTCCCAGTAATAATGAATATAATTTGGTAGAGCTAGGCCCCCCTTCTCTCTCTGTCTCTCTAGAAACTCTCTTCTTATCCGGGGGACAGTTTTTTCCCATATAAAGGTAGATGTACATTTATTTAATAAAAAAAATATGTTAGAATAAGAATTGGTATTGTCTGAAATAAGAACAGGAAATTTGGCATTATGATCAATTTGAGAGTTTATCTTACCTGCCAATGATATTGGGAGAGATGACCACCTTTCCATATCTGATTTTGCCTTATCCGCTGTTACTTTAAAATTGTGCTTAAATGAATCTTTATATTTGCTTGTTACCGTAACGCCTAAATATGTGAATTTGTCTTTCATGGTTGTAAATGTATAGGCCTGGAATGATAGTCTCCTCGACTGTTCATTAATTGGAAAAAAGCACTTTTTTCTAGATTAATTTTATAACCCGAAACCCTCCCGAAGTTTTCAATAATGAGAGCCACCGAAATGCTTGTGGCAGGATGTGACAGGAAAAGGAGAAGGTCGTCAGCCTATGGCGAAAGTTTATGATTTTGCATCCCCCTGCGTATTCCCCCCAGTTCAGAAGCATTCCTCAACATTGTTGGAAGGGGCTCGATTGCCACATCAAAGAGCAGGGTCGACAGAGGACACCCCTGTCTTGTTCCCCCGAAACAGAGGGAATGGATCAAATATTATGTTATTCGTTCTTACCATATCTTGGAGATTCGCATATATTAACTCAATCCACAAAAGAAATTTAGGACCAAATCCCAATCTCTCAAGGATGTTAAACAAATTAAGATGTATTCTATTAAAGGCTTTGTGGGCATCTAGGGATATTACAATCTCTTGATCAATGCTATCATCAGCAGTGTATATCAAATTAAAAAGGCGACGGAGATTACTGGGAAGTTGTTAACCAGCAACAAATCCTGTTTGGTCAGGATGTATTATATTACTTATAACAGGCTCAATCCTTGCTGCTAGTTCTTTGGTCAATATCCTATAATGACATCCGAATAGACTCACTGGACGAAATGATTCACATTTAAATGGATCTTTATTTTTCTTAAGGGTCACCTAAATCATAGCCTGTGACTGTAGTGAATACTATAAACAAATACAGTGAGGTTATGTATTAATAATAATAAACAGTGTGGTTTTCGTCCTGGCCGTGGAACACTGGACCTGCTCTATACCCTCAGCAGGATTCTGGAGGGGGCATGGGAGTTTGCCCAACCAGTCTACATGTGCTTTGTGGATCTGGAGAAGGCATTCGACCGTGTCCCCCGAGGGATCCTGTGGGGGGTACTCCGGGAGTATGGAGTACCGGACCCTTTAATAACGGCTGTCGGGTCTCTGTACGACCGGTGTAAGAGTCTGGTCCGCATTGCCGGCAGTAAGTCGGACTCGTTTCCAGTGAGAGTTGGACTCCGCCAAGGTTGCCCTTTGTCACCGATTCTGTTCATAACTTTTATGGACAGAATTTCTAGGCGCAGCCAAGGTGTTGAGGGGATCCGTTTTGGTGGCCTTAGGATTGCTTCTGCTATTCGCGGATGACGTGGTTCTATTGGCTTCATCAGGGCGTGATCTACAGCTCTCACTGGAGCGGTTCGCAGCCGAGTGTGAAGCGCCGGGATGAAAATCAGTGCCTCCAAATCCGAGACCATGGTCTTAAACCGGAAAAGGGTAGAGTGCCTTCTCCGGGTTGGGGAGGATGTGCTGCCCCTAATGGAGGAGTTCAAGTATCTTGGGGTCTTGTTCACGAATGAGGGGAAGATGGAGCGGGAGATCGACAGGTGGATTGGTGCAGTGTCTGCAGTGAAGCGGGCGCTGTACCGATCCGTTGTGGTAAAGAGAAAGCTGAGCCAAAAGGCGAAGCTCTCGATTTACCGGTCGATCTACGTTCCTACCCTCATCTATGGTCACGAGCTTTGGGTCGTGACGGAAAGAACGAGATCCCGGATACAAGCGGCTGAAATGAGTTTTCTCCGTAGTGTGTCTGGGCTCTCCCTTTTTTTTTTTTTTTTTTTTTTACAATTAACAATTCAATAACTCAAACAAGTGATATGAATGAGTGAATGATGATGAAAGAATTTATTTAATATGTTTTGTGACAGTTTGTTTTATGTTAGGATCCAACATAAAACATATATACATGATGCCAAGTTCTGTGAAAACAACCAAAGTCTTTAGATTTGGTCAAAGGTTAAGAAAAAAAAAAACCATTGCAGATCTGTAAGAAGCCAAAAATCTTCTTAAATGTGATTTGTTAACAATGGTTGGAATTTAAATCCACTACAATAGAAATCAGAAAACCTTCTAGGCTAAAATCTTGTTACTTCCGATTTCCAAAATTCTTTGTTGGAACTTGACAATTTCTGCTTCCGCTCTCCCAGTCAGTTGACATCCAGCAGCAGATGACTTTTCTGTTGTCCAAATCTTCAAGTCTGGAAGAACTCTCCCTGGAGGACTGTGGATTGAAAGTGTGAGTTTGTTTTTGTACCCTAAAGCAAACATGGGTGTGTCATCTCTCTGCACCGCTAACAAAATTACTACAAATTACTATTTAACATAATAACTATCAGAAATGAAGCAGTTACACTGACAGTTAAACTGTTTACTGCTACTTCACGTACAGAAAACCTATAAAAATGTATTGGCTTTGTCTAAGAGCCAACTCATCGTTTTACGTCCATGAACAGAGAGCCAGTGCAGAGAGGCTGGCACAGGTGTGATGTGATCCTAGGGGTTTTTGTTCTTGAAGGCTTGCAGCAGCATTTTGTGCAGCTTTCAGCTGCTGAAGAGACAATTTATCAAGACCAGCATACAGAGTGTTACCGCGATCCAAACTCCATGTTAGAACAGCAGGAATTAATTTTTTTCAAAATCCATTAATGGAATGTAGGACTGTGCTTTAATTATGAGTCTTAGCTGGAAAAGCTCTTCTTTACCACTCAGCTGATCTGTCCGTCAAATTTAGAGCTGCCATCGAAGATCAAACCAAGGTTTCTGGCAAATGAATGAAGAACCAAAAGCACTATCGTGTGATGGATATCTTAATGTTCCGAAATTTGTTCCCGGCTCTTCCCTTAGTTTTTACTGTATAAATAATTAACTTGTTTCAATATGGCATCTGCATTTGTTCTTCTAAGTCTGTGTCTTGAAAAAGACAAAATACTTTTTTTAACCTTTTCTACACAAAGATTTAGAGGTGAAAAGTACTGCTGCTCATATTGACTGAGCTCAGGAAGTACCTTATTTTATTCTGCTGCAGGGACTTTGCTGTGAAAATGGCAGCGGCCCTCCAAGAGCACACATCTTCTCCTCTGCGAGCCATCAATTTGTCAGGCAACTCAGTTGAAGACAAAGGTAGCGCTTTAACATCTAATTTATTCACATAAGCATTAAAACCGAATTGTTGGTGTAACTTCAATGGCCAAAATGGAATACTTTATAAATTACATAATGATATACTTTTTATTTACAGTCAGTGTGTGTATTTGCATCTGCTCTGTATTTGGTCACTTTTTGAATTGAACATTTTCTATATAGGTATAATCGCCCTTAGTCAGGAGATCCAGCATCTAAATGAGGGACTCGGGTTCCTCTCCCTGAGTCGTGTATCAATGAGCGCCAAAGGTAAAAATGTTCAATATATTACACTCAGTGTACAGAAAGAAGCAGATCAGAACCAACCATGTCCTTTAAGAGACACCCACCTCGAAGTTAGAAAACATTGTCTCTTGAAGTCATTGAAGGTCAAAGTCAAATGTATCAGCAGTCACATTCATAGAGCTTTTATTATGGCTCTATGACCAGAAATTATTATTATTGTATAAATTATGTTGTATTTAAATAACAAGCTTGCTAAAACTGCAATCCTTTTTTACTTTATTTATGTGTAGGTCTTGGTTGTCTGGGTCAGGCGTTGTCCTCCTCTCAGCAGTTCTCCACATCTCTGACTCATCTAGATCTGTCTTGTAACCCGGGAAGCCTGGTCACTGAAGACGCCACGGTACACTCTGCTGTTTGTCTGTCATGCCAAAGAATTTTAATTAAGTGTGGATGGTTTCACCAGGGAAAAATATGCATGCATATATAACAGAGCTTTAAAAAGATTTTTGGGCTCTCATAGAATTCTTCTGTTTTTACTTTTTTGCCCTTTTGGCCCACTCTACATGGCAAGATTGTTTTAATTTGCCTCAATTTGGCATGTTTTGAAGCATGGATATCTTGTTTAAAGTCATGTTGAAGCATCTAAATCAGATTCAAGTGCATACTTAGGGCAACTCGATGGTGTGCACGACCGTGTTTGACTGTCAGTATGTTCCTTTTCTGAAATACTGTTTGGATAACTTTTCTTCTACTAAATCAGATTATCATTTTGTGTTACTTAGGTTTTTCTGATATTAAAAATAGTTTGATGAGATAAAACATGGTGTGTGACAAAAAAAAGCAAGAACAAGAGAAATCTGTAAGGGGGAAATACATACATTTTCTTGAAGGCAGTCTGGAATTAGCATATTTAAAAAGATAATAAATAAAATCAAAAGCCAAAATGGAGCATGTGAAATAAAACTAGTCCTTCATTGATTCCAAAGGAATTAAGCATGAGTGTATAAACAAAGGCTTCATCCAAAGTCTTCTTTTGGATAAAGACTCTTTAGTCAAAGCAGAAATGTAGGAATCCCACAATCCTTTGGCTGGCATGACGTATAAGCACAGCCAAACTCATGGAAATTAATGAAAATGTCTGACAGTGCAAAGTGTGCACTGAAAAGACAGTGCACACTTTGTGGTGTGTGCCTTTTTCAGAAGGCTGTAGGTCCAGATTTGATTAGAATTATCCATGTGAGTTTCCATCAAATAATGACGCCGGAGTTAGAGGCTGTCCAAAATCAGCACAGTAGTCTGAAGCTCCTTTCCTACCCTTGATAGAGTTCTTACTGGTGACCTCATGAGCTAGGAGCTATAATTAGAACATTTCGGATGCAGTCAAAGTGATGCTGTACATGTATACTTTGTGAACTCATCATCAGGAAGTGGGACCACTCCTTAAATAGAATAGCTCTATAATTTGTAGCTCAGAAATGAAAAAATATCTTACACCTGTACATCCTGGCAGTCATGGAGTACACAGTGAGACATCACACTAGTCTTATGTTAGACCCAGAGGATAAATTTAGTACGCACGTGTAAACACTATCCTGCATCTCAGGAGGGGGAAGCAGTGCAGTACCAACACTGTTTACAGTGGGGGTGGTGTGCTGCTGACCTCGACTCGGGACGTCTTGTTTCGGTGGGCGGAATACTTCGAAGACCTCCTTAATCCCACCAACACGTCTTCCATTGCGGAAGCAGAGCCTGATGACTCTGGGTCGGGTTCTCCCATCTCTGGTGCTGAGGTTGCCGAGGTTGTTAAAAAGCTCCTCGGTGGCAAGGCCCCGGGGGTGGATGAGATTCACCCTGAGTACCTTAAGGCTCTGGATGTTGTGGGGCTGTGTTGGTTAACGTGGCTCTGCAACATTGCGTGGACATCGGGGGCAGTTCCCCTGGATTGGCAGACTGGGGTGGTGGTCCCCCTATTTAAAAAGGGGGACCGGAGGGTGTGTTCCAACTATAGAGGGATCACACTCTTAGGCCTCCCTGGTAAGGTCTATTCAGGGGTTCTGGAATGGAGGGTCTGTTGGATAGTCGAATCTCGGATTCAGGAAGAGCAGTGTGGTTTTCGTCCTGGCCGTGGAACACTGGACCAGCTCTACACTCTCAGCAGGATTCTGGAGGGGGCATGGGAGTTTGCCCAACCAGTCTACATGTGCTTTGTGGATCTGGAGAAGGCATTCGACCGTGTCCCCCGAGGGATCCTGTGGGGGGTACTCTGGGAGTATGGAGTACCGGACTAAGAGTACCCGTAATAAGGGCTGTCAGGTCTCTGTACGACCGGTGTCAGAGTCTAGTCCGCATTGCCGGCTGTAAGTCGGACTCGTTTCCGGTGAGAGTTGGACTCCGCCAAGGTTGCCCTTTGTCACCGATTCTGTTAATAACTTTTATGGACAGAATTTCTAGGCGCAGCCAAGGTGTTGAGGGGATCTGTTTTGGTAGCCTTAGGATTGCGTCTCTGCTATTCGAGGATGACGTGGTCCTATTGGCTTCATCAGGGCGTGATCTACAGCTCTCACTAGAGCGATTCGCAGCTGAGTGCGAAGCGGCTGGGATGAAAATCAGTGCCTCCAAATCCGAGACCATGGTCTTGAACCGGAAAAGGGTAGAGTGCCTTCTCCGGGTTGGGGAGCATGTGCTGCCCCTTGTGGAGGAGTTCAAGTATCTTGGGGTCTTGTTCACGAATGAGGGGAAGATGGAGCGGGAGATCGACAGGCGGATTGGTGCAGTGTCTGCTGTGAAGCGGGCGCTGTACCGATCCGTTGTGGTGAACAGAGAGCTGAGCCAAAAGGTGAAGCTCTCGATTTACCGGTCGATCTACGTTCCTACCCTCATCTATGGTCACAAGCTTTGGGTCGTGACGGAAAGAACGAGATCCCGGATACAAGCGGCTGAAATGAGTTTTCTCCGTAGTGTGTCTGGGCTCTCCCTTAGAGATAGGGTGAGGAGCTCAGTCATCCGGGGAGGACTCAGAGTAGAGCCGCTGCTCCTCCACGTCGAGAGGAGCCAGTTGAGGTGGCTCGGGCATCTGGTCAGGATGCCTCCTGGACGCCTCCCTGGTGAGGTGTTCCGGGCACGTCCCACCGGGAGGAGGCCCAGGGGAAGACCCAGGACACGCTGGAGGGACTATGTCTCCCGGCTGGCCTGGGAACGCCTTGGGATTCCTCCTGAGGAGATGGCCCAAGTGGCCGGGGAGAGGGACGTCTGGGCCTCCCTACTGAAGCTGCTGCCCCCGCGACCCGACCACGGATAAGCGGAAGAAGACGGACAGACAGATGTAAACACTAAGTTGGACAGCTCAGTGTTGCAATAGGTCCTTTCACAATTAGAGGGAGCTAGTGAGTCAGAATCCAGGGAATAGAGAAAGTTAAAATGGAGGGTTTTTATTCCTCATAAAACCGGTCTCTTAAAAAGCTAAAAATACAATAAAACACTGATTCTGAAATGTGGCTGCTTAAGCACCGCTGCATGAGACTCTGGAATGTGGCCGGGGCATTACAAAGACCAAAAGGCATACGATCAAATTCAAATAGGCCTAGTGGAGTGGTGAAAGCAGTCTTTTCACGAGCCTTAGGATCCATTTCCACCTGTCAATATCCACTGGCAAGATCCAGTGTGGAGAACCACTCTGCTCTGGTCAAGCATGTAATAGTCTCTTTGATTCGAGGGAGTGGGAAGGCATCTTTATGGGTTACACCGTTAAGCTTCCTGTAATCCACACAGAACCGCCAGCTGCCATCCTTCTTCTTCACTAATACGACAGGGGCTGCCCAGGCACTACTGCTTTCCCGGATAACACCCTTTTTCAACATGTCTGCCAGAAGCGTCTTAATCTCCTGGTACATCAGTGGTGATAAGGGACGATATCTTTGTTTAATGGGTGGTGCATCACCTGTATGGATTTGATGTTGGACCAAGTCGGTTCTTCCATAATCCTCATCATTCACAGCAAACACCTTCTGCCATCTCTGAAGCAAGGCCTGAAGCTCTCCTTTCTGCTGTGGGGTCAGATCTATGGAGTTGATTAGTTGGCTCACCTCTTCATTAGGGATTTCAGACTCCTCAGGTCCAGCCGCTTCCACCACACCAACTTCAACCACACCATCAGATCCCATCATCAGGCTGAGGTCATTGCCCCCTCGAACATCAGACTCCTCCACTCGATACAGATGCCCTAGTTTCTGATAACGTCCTATCATTACTTCATATGGGTGGGGATTACAGACCCTGATGGGGAGCCTTCCCCCCCTGACTATTGACAGAGTTCAGTCTCAGACAATGCTTCCACCAACACCATATGTTCTGTTGCACTCTTGCAGGTTCGGCCCCAAACCATAACTTCACAATTTGGGGGTATCCGGACTGCTCTGCGGCTAGCAGGATGGACAAAGCCCAAGAAGCCATCCGGCTTGGTAGTAACAGTCTGTTGGCAAACAGCAAAGGCCTCTTTCCATGCTCTGTGAGATTTCAGCTTCTGTGGGAATAAAGCAGATTTTCTTTGGTTGAAGACATCCTTCCAACATGCAGTGATGACATTCATTCCAATAATTAAAGGGTGCGAGGAACATACATTTTTCACAACCACAACCCTTTATCTGGTATTTTCACCCCTTCCACTTCAAAATCCATCACAGCGTAACCTGAATATGGTATATCAAGCCCGTTCGCAGCCTTCAAGGCAAATACCAAGGGTGTGTCTGTTTTGTTCACTTCAGGGAAGTGCAGATCCATTACTTGAAGCTGCACTAGAGTGACCTGAGAGCCTGTGTCCAACAATGCAGTCATTTTAATTCCTCCCATCCGTACGTCTATAAGAGGGCATTGTCCAACAAATGATGTGATGGCCCACTGCTTATTTAACATGCCACTTGTCCCCACCGCCTGGGCCTCCGCAGCAGGGTTTACTAGTTTAAAGGTTGTTGATCCGGTGCATTTTGGCAGAACCTAGCAATATGCCCATTTTGTTTACAACAATGGCAAATGGGTTGTCCATCCCTAGTCCAGCTGTTAGTGTATTTGGATCGCTTTGGTCTAAAGCTTTGTCCATTTGGAGTCAAACTAGCTGAATTTTGTTGCGGCAGGAGGGGTTTAACCTCATTAACGACATCTTTCACAATGTCTCTCATTTGAATTTTGACCTCATCCATAATTTCCTTTGAGTTCCTCTTTCCAGTCTGGTTCACTCATTGGTTTGGTATACCAAGACTCACCCACTGCGAAGCAGGTAGTTTGCAGTCCTTGGTGTCCCAACTGCTCATCCTCCAAATGTAGAGCCTCCCGATGTACTGCGGCAAAATCCTCTTCTGGATGGTGGCGCACATAAGCTCGCAAGGTTTGTGACAAAGGGCCCAGCAGCATCTGCTCCTGCAGGTTCTCTTCAGTGGGTGCGTGGTTCGGGTTGCGCTGCTGTAGCCTGCAATACAACTCCCTTAGTCGTAGGGTAAAAGACATTACAGACTCATTTGGTTTATGCATACAACTAAAGAACCGTGACCTCAACACTACTATGGGCGTTTTGTCACCATATAGGGAGTCAAGAAGTGTAAAGATTTTTTTCACCTGGTCTTTATCTTTTTCTTCCAGTACCCCAACTTCACGCTTTGCCTCACCACTCAAAGCACCAATTAAATATCTACTTTCCGGGCTCAGCCATTTCTTGAGCATTCAATAACCCTTGTATTTGCTCCTTCCAGCCCCCATATAAAACATCCGAATCTGGACCCTTATACTTTGGTACCCAAGGGGCACCAGGATATACAGGCATCATCATTTTTCTGATTTCTCTGCAACCTAGGTGCTGGACCCTACTCCCGAACTTATTGTGCTGTCAACAACACCAAAATATGTAAACACTAAGTTGGACAGCTCAGTGTTACAATAGGTCCTTTCACAATTAGAGGGAGCTAGTGAGTCAGAACCCAGGGAACAGAGAACAGATCAGGTTAAAATGGAGGGTTTTTATTCCTCATAAAACCGGGTCTCTTAAAAAGCTAAAAACACAATAAAATATTTTCTTTAAATAATCTAAAAATCAGTAAAACTACTAAAAACGGGAGGCTTCCAGTCCAGGATAATTGTCACAGCAGCAGAGTCCACAAAGGAAGTCAGTTCTTAGTTCCACCCTGCAGCCGTCTCGGGTTTGGTCCAGTCGCACCGCGTCCTTGCTGTGGTCCGCCCCCAAGCGCCTCGTACTCCCCACTGGACTCCTGGAAACACAAACACACGCTGGCCAGAAGCGCTGTTTGTGGAGCCAAACAAGCCATTTGCTGCGGCCCTTCCGACGTGGCAAAACCCTGAAGATGTCAGTGGAAAACGTTTACTCACAGAGGCGGGCAGAGTTTTACCTCCGCCTCGCTGCCAATCCAACGCTTTGTTTTCCACTGCACTCTGTTCCTGCTGCAGAGATGGTCCACGTCGTGCCGATCAGTCTGTTTATACTTGGTGGTCACTTAGTCTCTCCTCCCACCACACCTGGCTGTTATGGCCTGCTTCCCCTTTCCAGTAGTGAGTTCTTCACCCTTTAAGTGTTCTGCCAGCTTCCCTTGGCAGGTCTGTGAAACAGCTGATAGGCTGCTTCCAGGCACACCCAGAACTCCACAGATGGCCATCATCAGGTAATTTGTCCTCTCAGAGTCCACAGTGGATCAAAACAACACAACAGTAAAAGCATGCAGTAAAAGAGAAATCATGCACACATATTTGCATAATCACACCATCACAATAAAACAAATTTCCACTGTGTGACACACACAAGCCACGTCATCATGCACAGTGGTGAAAAAAGTAGGGGTTGTGTTGCAAACTGTTCTCTTAGGTTCAATCACTGTTTTTATGGTCAGATACTTTGGCAGCTGCCTTCAGCACCATGAATCCACTCATAATGTCAACACGAGTCCATCGCAGGTCCACATGTGGATCAAACTGTGTCCAAATTTGAACTTTCCTCCAGGAGCTTATCTTGGTTATTAGTAGTTTTTGTCAGATAGCGATTTTACAGTTGAGAAACCAGATATTTTCATACACTGTATAAAAAGATGAACGTTTTTTCTCACTTTTCACATATTAGACAATATTCCACGTATTAAACACACTGCTTCCTTGTATGACATCACCCTAAAAAAATCTAAAGAAATCAAGCTTGTACATTTAAGAATAGCAACAAAACTGTGAAGTATGATAAAGGCTGGGGGCACTGGTGCACTTCACAAAATAGATGACATCATGAGCAAAGTCTCACAAGACTAGCTGGGAAGTTAAAGCTTGGGTGCGAATAGTAAGTCCTACAAATGGGCAATCACTTGACGAGCTGAAAAGATGTGTGTGAGCAAGGCAGCCTACAAAGCTGACCCAGTGACATCAGCTATCTCTGGAGGAAGTGGCCGAATCTCAAGCAAAAATCCCTAATTGCCTGGCCTAAGTCGTACAGTTTACACACGCAGTAATGAAATGTATTAGAACTTCTGACTGTAAAGACATTTATAAAAAACAACACCCAACGAATATTCTCATCCTTCTTGCATTAGCCTGAGAGAAAATTTTATGGTTCTTGTTACACCATGTAAAAAATCTTGCAACTATCAATTAGTAAATGCATGCCTAATAGTGTCAATGTGTGTCTTGTAGTCTCTCTTCAAGTTCTTGTCTCGTACGAACTCATTGAGTTACCTGGACCTCAGTGATACTGACTGCCCTCTGGACACGGTTAGTGAAAAACTTTTTCTCAATGATTATTACAACAATTCTGTCATTGGTTGCTTTCAAATATATAGACAGATTGAATGTCCTGAACAGAAACAGTCCCACAAAGTATTTTTGGCTGTATTTTCTCTCTCTCTCTCTCTATATATATATATACATACAATCAGACAGCAGATTCTGCCAGTGTTTGCTCTTAAAATGTGCTCACAGGCCATTACAAAACCATTTTAAAGATATAAATGTAAGATGACATTTACAACTTAGATTTTGTGTTTTTCCTGATATCTTTTTGCATCCTATTCTTTGAGTAATGGCTGCTCATTCTAATGTCTCTTGCAGTTGTTTGTGTCCCTGTCTGCTGGATGTTGCTACAAATTGATTCACCTGAACCTGGCCAGAAACCCCTTCAGCCACAGGTCTGCTTAATAGTTCCACCCCAGTAACAACAGGGATCCTCCAATCTCTGGCTTTTTCCAGAGAAAAACCTCTGAATAGGACCTTATCTGAGTATTACTGAAACACATCATTGCTACACTATTATACTCAAGATATCCACAGATAGTGCAGGCATTCAGATAGGCATAAGGGGCTGCAGTTAAGTTCAAGGTGCCATTTGCAACATTTCCAAACAATAGATACACTACCAGTCAAAAGTTAGGACTCACCTTTATCTTCAAAGTAGGTAGAATTATGTATCAAATGCTACCCTATTAATGCCTCAGCATTACAGCTCACACAGTCAGATATCCCTTTTAATTTAAACCTGACTGGCTTTAGGTATCTCGGGATCAACATTACCAGAACGTTAAATTCTCTCTTTTCCACTAATTTCTTACCTTTAATGTCTAAAATTAAAATAGACCTACAAAGATGGAGAGATTTACCATTCTCATTAACAGGAAGAAAAATGCAGTTAAAATTAACATTTTGCCCAAATTTCTGTTTTTGTTTCGTTGTCTCCCACTTTTCCTGTAAATTCAATGGTGGACTGGCAGTTCCAAATTTCCAATTCTACACTCTCCAATTCTACAAAAATATAAACACAACACTTTTGGTTTTGCTCCCATTTTTTACGAGATGAACTCAAAGATCTAAAACCTTTTCCACATTCCCAATATCACCATTTCCCTCAAATATTGTTTACATACCAGTCTAAATCTGTGATAGTGAGCACTTCTCCTTTGCTGAGATAATCCATCCCACCTCACAGGTGTGCCATATCAAGATGCTGATTAGACACCATGATTAGTGCACAGGTGTGCCTTAGACTGCCCACAGTAACAGGCCACTCTGAAAGGTGCAGTTTTGTTTTTTGGGGGGGATCTGGGGACTCAGAAAACCAGTCAGTATCTGGTGTGACCACCATTTGCCTCACACAGTGCAACACATCTCCTTCGCATAGAGAAGGAGAGAAATGTTTTAAAGACTTTTACAAGGACGGTATTTTTCGCAGCTTTACAGATCTCTCAGGAGAATTTCATCTCCCACCCTCTCATCTTTTCCGATATTTTCAAGTTAGACACTGCGCTAAAATTTTGTTTCCTCTTTTCCCCTCCTTACCGCCAACTCAACAGTGGGAGGAGCTGTTAAACCATGACCCACTTCAAAAATCACCTATGTCTAAAGTTTGTAATGAACTTCTGTCTTTTGACTGCTCGCCGATTACTAAAGTTAGGGATGCCTGGGACGAGGAACTGGACTTAAACTTGGAGGATGACTGGTGGGACGCTGATCTTAAGACAATTTATACAAGCTCATTCTGTGCCCGTCTGACACTGTACTGTTTAGACTCCATTTTTCTAAAGCTCAACTGTCACAAATTTAGCCCGGTATCGCAGACAAATGCGACAAATGTTATGTCTCACCCTGCAGTTTACTTTATATGTTCTATTCTTGTTCACTACTTTCTTGCTTCTGGTTGAATTACATGTCAAAAATACTTTCTGTGATCTTAAAAGTCTCCCTCCACATTGCCATATTTGGGCTCCCAGAGCACCATAACCGGTTTACCTCTAACCAATTAGATGCTTCATTACTGGCAAGACGCCGCCTTCTTTTGCACTGGAAGTCGATTAAAGCTCCTTCTAGCACCCAGTGGCTCAATAACATCATGTTTTTTCAGAAGCTGGAAAAGATTAGATTTTCAGTGAAAGGTAATTCTGCTAAATTTGATAACAAATGGCTTCCCTTTCTTCCATTCTTCCATTCTCTTCAGTCCCTTCTCCTGATTGCCCCCCCTCGTGGGCTTTAGGTATACTTAATTATTGCTTAATAGGATTTTCAGTTATTTAGTTGTTATTTTTACGATATCTATTATTTTGATTTATTATTTTCTTTGAGTTGTGTGGTGTACAGTTCGTGCCACAGAATTAAGAAAAACACTCTAGGAGGTTGACTGTGTGCCTTGTTCTTAACTGTTCGAGATGCACAATATCTGTATGGTGTCAATATGTATATGTTGTTAAATATTATACAGAGATCACGTGATACCCAATGTGAAATGGATATACATTTCTATTGTAATTTGCTTTACTTCTTAATAAAGTAATGTATAAAATAAAGAATTATGTATCAAACACAAAATTGTAAAATAACATCTTGTATATTTTAGCTTTTTCTAAACCCCCCCCCAATTTTTCTGGGATTAATGTATAAATGATCTTGAGTTTACAGGGTTTAAATATCATTTCAAATATGAGCTCAACAGTACTAAGTTGTGTATTATAGATGTTACAAAAACCTCAGAGTCCTGGTCCTCAGGACACATCTGACTTAAATAGGTGGGTGATTCACAGTCTTCTGTAGTAGTGGAAGGCTGAGGAGGTAATGCCACTGAGCTATATAATACAGTTCAGTAGGTAATGCAACCATTTGAACTAGGTGTGCTGTAGTAGAGATGCATCTAAAACATGAAGGACAGTGTCCCTGTGGACCGGGATTGGGAACTAATGCCACCTTAGATACAAACAAAATACACAGGACCTTGCCATTTAAAGGCTTGCGCATTTTTAACTACAATTGTGCTTATCTATGAGACCGATTGAGGTTTCATTCATGCAAAAGACACAAACTGTGCAAATGTGTAATACTCCAAGAAAACCAACAGAGGGCACTCTCAAATAGCCATCAAAAACATTTTAAGCGTGTTGTGTGAGATTGTAGCCTATATTATATAGGCTATTCACCTATATTCACCTATAGGTGAATAGGCTATTCACCTATATTATATTTCTTAGTCACCTATTATAGGAACATAAGTTAGTGCTTAACTGAACTCTAAAGAGGAAAAGAGCAAAATAACCACAAGCATAGATTTAGACAAGTGTAATGTTTGGATGTTATTATTGTGCCTTAGTCCATCGGCTGGATATGTGTCAGCATCACTGATCTCTATTATACACTGGATTGCTGATTTTGCCGAAAAACTGAAGTCACTGGCCACCATCTTGCTACTCCCTACTCTCACAGAATCCCAAAGGATTTGGTTGCAACAACAAGCAGTTTTCTGGCTGTGTGAAAACGTCTCACAGGTAATTTTGCAGTCAGTGGATGTACTAACTACGGAGCCTGGGAGAGCTCACTTTAAGTGATATTTTTTGTTCAGGTCGTGATAATTTGTGAGCACGTTTCCTTTAATTGAGCCCTCGAATTAATAAAACGCGAGCACGTTTTCATTTAATTGAGCACTCGAATTAATAAAACGTGAGCACGTTTTCTTTTAATTGAGTCCTCGAATTAATAAAACGTGCACACAATTTATTCAAGCACACGTTTTAATTATTCGTGGGTGCGTTTTGGTAGATCGAGATCTCGAATATACTATTACGTGCTCATGTTAACATGTGTCAAGACAATATTGAGTGTACGTTTTACATATTGCGGCCACGTTTAAGTAGATCGTGCACACAATGTTCTATAACCATGTTCACTAAATTGTGCTCTCGTTTTAATAAATTGTGCCCTCGTTTTAGTAAATCGTGCGCTCGTTTGAGTAAATAGTGCAGTCGTTTAATAAATTGTGCACTCGTTTTACTATGCTTAAAATGAGAGCTCAATTTTGTAAAATGAGTTCACACTATAGTAAAACGAGAGCACAATATAGTAAATTGTGCACACGATTTAGTAAAACGAGCGTACGATTTAGTAAAATGAGTGCACAATATAGTTAAACGAGAGCACAATTTAGTAAAACGAGCGCACAATGTAGTAAATCGAGCGCACATTCTCTCAACATGCAAAACATTTTGCGATGACCCCTCTAGGGCACCGTACTAACACTATCAACTACTAGGAAAGGCCGTTGTAGGTACCAGATTGACTCGGGCTGCCAGATTGACTCGGGTCCTGCGTCTTCTGATGACGTCACCATACATTATTGGTTTAACGTTTGCTCAATTGCGCAAAATATTGTAATTGGTCTGGACAACTTACTAAAGTAATTATAGCGGGGTGTAGGTTTTATTCGAGAGCGGGATTGCGGCTTGTAAACGGACAATTTTACGAAGAAAATCGCCATGGTCCCTGCGCCTCCCGATGACGTCACCAGATTCTCCGTGGGCCTTGCGCCTCCCGATGACGTCACCTTATGGCAACACCACTCAAACAAACTACATAGAGCCCGCGGTCTGCATTTGTAACGAATCAATTTTATTAAGTTAATTTAGCGGTTTCTTTTTTCTCAAAAGCTTGAACAAATATTCAAGCCATTTTACAAATAAATAAAAAAAAAAAAAAATTTGACAATTGGCTCAATGTTTGGAAGAATATTGTTAACAAAAATGGAAGGGCTAGCCAGACTAATTTATCCAGCATATATCTTAAATGTACCAAATACCACAATAAAAAAATAATCAAATTCATCACAATTTCATCTGGAATAATAAAAAAGCATGTGATCAGAAAGAACAACATCAGTACAAAAAGGAGGAATGAACGTTATTGATTTTACAGTGATGAATGCCGTGATAAAATTAAATGTGGCTGCTGACTTTTATTAAAAATGAAATGAGTTTATGGTTTAGTTTCCCTTCACAACAACATTGGAGGAATTAAATTTCTCTAAGGTTGTAACTTCTTTGATCCTGCAAAATTACCGATTAAATTGTCAGACTACCACACAAGTATTCCAAAATGATGTTAAAAGTTTTCATGCCTCGACTAATTTACAGGAAAATAACCGTAAATTAACAAAATAAAATTGATTTGTAACAAATGGAGACCGCGCGGGCGCATAATCTAGTTTGTTTGAGTTGAGTTGCCATATGTAGACGTCATCGGGAAGCACCCGAGCCAATCTGGCAGCCCGAGTCAATCTGGTACCTACACCGTTTCTCAATTCACGAGAACGCGAGTCCGTACTTGCGTTCTCGTCAAGTCTGTTCTCGGTAACACAGGAAGATCGGACTTGACGAGAACGCGAGCACGGAGCACGTATTGTGCATTGGAACAGAAGTATACTAGTGATGTCATCACACCCACAGCGCTTGAGCATTCCTTTAACGTTCAAAACTATTTATACACTACACCATCATATCTTATTGAAAACGTTTTTTATTTAAATTAATTTCTAAAAAGTATAACAAATATCTAAAATAATTACAGAACTGTGGGTATAAAACCAGCAATAGCGTGAATTTCTTTGTGGGGAGTTGTAATTGTTGTAGTTGCAGAGGCGATTGAATCTTCTTTAAAAATCAGCACTTTGTAGAAGCAAAATGAGCGATAAGAGCAATATTGCTGTTGCTTCGGTCGTTGGTCAGCTTTACCAGCAGGCTGAAGAGGAGGTGATGCAGTTGAGGAGGAAAATCCGAGCAAGGAGAAGATTGATGCAGCAGAGGAGGCTCAGAAGGCAGGCTTTGCTCGCCCATCTATTGCCAACTGGTAGGCATTTTAAGATTGACAGCCTATTTCCTACTTTTATCTTTCAAAAAACCCCATTGATGATGATATTAAAAACGTGATCAGGTTGAAATTGTGAATTGAGACCCAGTTTTAACATTAATAACAGTAGGGTTAAGCTACTTTATTGCACCTCCTGACCTTCACAGCATTGATCATTAAGAAAGGAAACAAAAAAACATTTTTATGTCTGTCCACCTTTACAGTGATTAATCTATAAATTATGTGCAGTTAGTTCAGCCCGTTTTTTCAGTGAAATGGTAAAAATACCAGAGAAGGGAAGCCATTTGTTACATTTACTATACTTGACTAGTTTTACAACACTATACATTTTATCTTTTCTTTCTTGAGAACTATAATAATCTGCATGTTAAACAGGTATAGTTTTATGCATAGAAAAGGTGACAAAAAACAATTAACATTTGGCATTTTTTATTTACAGGAAGAAACAGAAACAGAATATGTGAGGATAAACACTTCTGTGCCAATCCTCCATATATTTTTTAATGAAGGAGACCTGAAACCAGCCTTCAGGCTAAACAAGGCCACCATCGTCCTCCTCCTTCAGCTGCTGCCCATCCAGAAGGTCCATGGATGGCCACAGGAGATAGAGGTTCTGGTGACCCTCTGCTGGCTGGTCTGTGGTGCATCCTATAGGGAAACAGCTTGCCAGTAAGATCTCTTACCTTCTTGTCCTTAAATAGAGCTAGCAATGACACACAATTGATAGATGATATTAATTGGATAGAAGATTAAGACAGATCAGCATTTTACCTAAATTACAAGTTAATTTTATATTTGGTACAGGTCAAGTGGAGGCACGCTACAACAGGCACCACGCCAAGGCTGATAAACATCATTGAGCGTGTCTTTGGTGGTCTGAAGACACGGTGGCGTTCCATCTTCTTCAGGGTGCTGGAGGTCCGCCTGACGTTTGCCCCAAAAGTAATCGCCGCCTGCTGCATCCTTCACAATATTAGTATAGCAGCAGGTGACCAGCTGGACGTGTAGGATGAGGAGGTTGATCCAGAGGAGGACGAGGAGGTTGACCCAGAGGAGGATGACCATCCGGCGGCTGAAGACAGGGAGCTGCTCCAGCTGGCTGCATGTTTAAGTGAACATGACTACACCTGACCTAATGTAGATCAGTTGGAGTCTTGTTCACATGCTGCTTCATTTCTTTTGTTTTCACCACCTGGAAAAATACATAAAATAATGCGTAAATTAATTTCCATTCCAACTATTTTTAATTGTAAGTTTATAGGCATTGTCTGTTTTTTATAAGATCTTAATGAGTTATTTCTTTGTTTTAAACCATGTTAGTAACTGTTAATAATTTGTTGAATATATTACACCTTCATTCTGTTCCAAAGATAAAACATTTGTATAAAATAAATGTCTGTTTTTTCATATACTATTATTACTATTATTTTCTTTCCCTCTTTCTCCTCTCAATTATTCGTGTCCTGACTCAGAAGAAACTCACTTAGATAGGAAAAACATTTATAGAATGTATTTATTTATCTATTTTATATGCTGCTGCCGTCCTAGGGAGACATTTACAATTTATTCCAGCAAGTATTGAGTTAATAAAGCAACACACGTCAGTCAGATAAACACAAAACAAATAAATCATAACCAGCGGTATTATGCACACTACTTTTTTTAAATTACGCACTAACTCTGTAAACAGGCCACATAGGGAAGCTTAAAAGTATAATATTCTCGCCTCAAACGATCTTAAAACGTACTTTTGAACAACAACAGCAGCAGAAAAGGGAATTTTTTAACTTACCGCTGTGAGCTCTGTTTGCGCTGTCTCAAATTAAGCTGCGGCCGCGGTGCATTCTGGGCAAGCGGTCAGTCTGAAGAACGCACAAGTCTGCTCTGATGCATGCTCGATAAAGAGGGCGGGCGAGAACAACATCCGGGGAATTCGGCACGTTCTCGATTTGGCGTTCTCGGCATTGGAACAGTGCTCGGGCTGAGGCTGATGACGTGTCACGAGCACACGAGCACACGAGCACACGAGAACGCTCAAGAACGCATATTGAGAAACGGCCTATGTGCTGAAATATTTTACATGTTATTCATATTATATATATATATATATATATATATATATATATATATATATATATATATATATAGATAGAAATAGATGTTTTTGTATATTGTTATTTATGTTTGTTATTGTTATTTATATGTTTGTATATTGTTATTTATATGTTTACAAATGTTATATATATATATATATAAATGTTATATATATATATATATATATATATATATATATATATATATATATATATATATAACATGCAAAATATTTCAGCACATGACTTTCTCAGTACTTGATAGTTTTAGTACATAACATAAAAGTACATGGCAGAGAACATGAGAAAATCCTCGTTATTTGATGCTGTAGCGCACATACTCCCTAGTTACTGGAGGAAAATAGGGAGTACCAATATGGCGGCTGGTCGCTTCAAAGCGACTCGTTCTAACAGCGAGCTATTAGCAACCCAGTGTATAATAGAGATCAGTGGTCAGCATAAGGGTTAGAAGACCGAACTGCATTCTGGGATGAATATCAGAATACAACCAGACTCATGTTATCTATTACAGGAAAGTATCTGAACAAACTGCTTTTTACAGTTCTGATAGCATTTAAATTCACAATATTTTAAGAAGAAACAATGTGTTAGACATGTTATTGTATCTTACTAAGTATGATTTTGTGTGCCTATGCGCGTGTCTGTGTGTTTGTAGAAAAGTGCGGGAGGTGACCATGAGTGTCCAAGAGTTCTTCAGTCAGAGCTGTGAGCTGAAATATGTGAACCTGTCTGCAACCAAACTTCCACCACAAGCTCTCAGGTGTGTTTACTTCATGCAAAACCTACACTTTATATGTGACCGGGCACAGCAAAAACACAAACAAATCTCCCCAGGGCCGTTTTGATATTCAGATAGGTTAAAAAGATTTATTGTGAGGATGAATCGTTATGGGTGAGGCAGATGAACAGAACCACACTTGGCAGATGAATCTTGGTTGAAGTAGCAGGCGGTGTACATCAGCAAACCACCAGAACAGGCAGAGTAAACAGGAGCGACTCATGGACAAACCAGCAGAACTGCAGCACGCAGACAAAGGTAACTTAACCGAAGAGTTCCGCTGACTGAGCACACAGGATCTGGTAGAGCAGGACATGTTGCACATGAGAAGCTAAGTGAAGTGACGTTCTGGAAATCAACAAAGGATTGAAGAAGATATGACCGTTTGAATGTTTGTTACTCTGCAAAGAAGATTAGGGAGAAAACAGGGGTCCGTTCTTCGTACGTTGCTTAAAACATCCGAGATCAAATGACACATCCAAGATGATTTCATCCGGCTAATCATGATCCGGCTAATTGGGTTCTTCGAACACACCTGTTGTTTATGATTAGTATCGCTGGATTGAGTTATCTGAGATAACTGCGCGTTCATGCGTTTGTTTAAACAATGATCAGCAATGCTGCTATTGGCTGTTCAGCATGGCCAAAGAACGCCCACAGTTTTTCTCTCAAGCAGAACAAGAACTTTTAGTGGAAGGTTATGAGTCATTAATTAAAATGACAGGGAACACCTCAAAATCTGTTAAAGCCAGGAGAGAGGGCTGGCAAAAAGTAAGCAGACAAATTAATGCGTAAATACTGTCCATGGTAGATGTTTCTTTCACTTTCCACAGTATGAATTTTTGCATTTTAATAATTTCATATTTACCTTGTTCTTTTGTGGCCCCACACACCTAAATCAAATAGCACAATTAGCTCCTCAGTATGCAGTCAGGTTCTTCAGAGTCCTGCTAATTAACTGATTATTTGACTCAGGCGTGTCAGACCAGGGACACATCTAAAGGTTGCAGGACACCAGCTCTCGAGGACTGGAGCTGGACACCCCTGCACTAGAACATGGGGACAAGTAAAAGTGATATACAAGAATATTCTACAAAATGGTAGCCTTTAATTATTATACTTTATTTTAAAAAGGCACTTGTTATGTCAAGAGATCCAAATTTTGGTGTCATTCCTTAGACACTGGAACAAAAGGGTGCGGGTAAACTGGGAATTTTAACAAAAAAACTCTTTATCTATAAAAAATTAAGTTATTCCTGTTTCAAGTCATACACAGTTTACACGGTAAAACTGTATTTCTCCGTGTGTACATAATCCATCCATAGTTTTTTGTAATAAAATATACGGCTCGACAGGAAGCAAGACTTTCAAAGTAAAACTAAACTTCACAATAAAATGGCCTGAACAAATCTTCTTACTGAATATGATAAAAATAAAAAGCAAACCATCATACAAATAACTTAAATATTTTCTGTTTATGGCTCTAACACCACTTTTTCCTCTTTAAAAGCCACTGTTAAATGATGTGTTTGTCTGTTTATAACAGCCACCAAGAAAAATCTCTGTACAATTACACTGTTGCGCTGCGCCAAAGGATCCTGTCTATTGCGCAATACGCGATTAATTCGAAAAACTCAGACTTCCCTATCTCCTCCGCTTATACAGCTGCGATCTAATCCTGTTTACATGAAATAAGCCTGCAAGCGAGCAGGCTTAAGCTTGCGCACATGTTGCAATGACAGCAAGTCCAAGATGAGTTTCGAAGAACCGAACAATCCAACATCATGCCAAATCGTCAACAATCAAATCCAGCTAACTGAGTTAGGGACGTACGAAGACCCCAGGTCTCAAAGTTTCTTTAGAATTAACCCCAGCGAGGGGGGTGTTAACAAATGCTGTTGATTTGAATTACTTTGCATACCTTGCAGCAACACCTCCTACCCCTTCAATGTCTGTTAGTAGAGGGTCTAGATCAACCCACAACACAGTTTTGTTCATATAAAGATAATTTACAGTTCTGCATTACAATATTTGTGTTAGATCTGTGCATTGAACAAAAATCTTTCAACTGTCCAAATAATTACACCAAATTTAACGGTAACACATACACACACATGCAAACCAAAAATTAAGTAAAAAACGTAAACTGTTCTAACTTACAAAATTGACAGGAAATGGGGTTGACAGAAAAGGGGAAGACATGTGGCGTAGGTCCACAGGCTGGGACATAAACCAGGGAATCGTGTTGAGGACTGAGGCCTCTGAACATGGGTCGCATGCTGTACTGTAGGCAAGCAGTTGTCAGAGACTCGCTGCTCTACCACTGCCCTGGGGTCCAGCGGACATTGTCATTTGTTTTCTTCTTCTTTAGCACACCATACAGTGACTGTAGAAGTTGTCTTGCCCTGTGGAGGAATGGCTTGTAAAAATCAACCATCCCAATTACTCCTGCAGGGCTTCCACAGTCAGTGGTCACAGAAAATCTGATACTGCTTACACCTTATTTGTTAATGGAACAGTGCCACAAGTGGAAATGCGGTGGCCCAAAAAAATCTAAATTGCCATTTGGCTTTACAATCAGGCCTTGTGCCGCCAGATGCTGAAAACCTGATGTACCTGTAGGTGTGACTGTGACATGTTCTGTTTAGTAAAGCCACAAGGCTGACATCCAAATATACCAAAAGGAAGGACCTGCCCAGGACTGACTTATCGGCAACAAGCTTTTTCCTTTGTGTCTTTGCGTAGTGATCCCTGCCACCACTAATGACTCACCACCTTTTGAGTACATTGCAAGAAGCTCAACAGTGGCCGCTGGTGATTTAGGAACCATTGCCTGGACACTGAAGCTGTTAGTAGCTGGGTGTATGCAGTCACTCGCTAGCAAGTGGTAGTCTTGATTGAGCAGTAATGGAGAGTTGGTGAGGACAGGAGCTGTCAGAGGAAGAGGTGGATGAAGAAGAAGCCACCATCGTCTGTACCCAACAGGAATCTTATGCTTTCTACAAGCTTGAGAGCTGTGACAGAGAGTTTTTCAGATCTTTATTAGACAGAGAGGGAGTAGGATGGTGGAAGATGCTATTTGAGAGTGGCATATATTCCATGGATCAGGGAGTCTGGTGCAGGATCATTGCTCATTATAATAATATTTGTGTCCCCTAAACAAATTGCGCACAAAGCAAATTGTGCTTCACTGTGGATGAACTATGAAGAAGGGTCATGAAGCTTGTCATGAATAAAACGTAATAGGAGTAATAATTTGTAATCAAATAATCTTATTGTATTTAGATTATATATTTAGAATTATTTATCCTTTGGTGATTAACTCCAAGGCTTTGAGGCTGGAAGGCCTCCTTCCCATCACATCAATTTTGAGTTCCCTCTGCAGATTCTTGATTAGATTAAAGGACTGGGCCACTCCAACAAATTCATTATTAATATTGATGTTGTTGTTGTTGTTGTTGTTATTACTTTCAGTCAGAAGAAACACATTGCTCAAAGGAAAGGATAACTGTAAACCTCAATCTGCCTGATGAATTAACAATTTTAAGTATAAGCTTCAGATTCTTGTACACACAACAATATAGTGATGTACAGAAATTGTCACTACAGCCAAAACAGTTCCTTTATTGTCATCCCATTGTATATTGCTAGTACACCTCACAGTGCAAACTCAAACTCCATCAAGTGTTGGTAATTCAATCTAATGCTTCTGCAAAGCATTAAGCATCTAGTGAGCTTATTTTATTGACTGTCAGATGCTCTAGAAACTGCCTGGAACACTATTGCTTCCCTACTGTTGCCACGACTTATGCCGTGTGATGCCATTTCTACCCCAGTGCTTTATGTGTCCTGGTCTGCATGTGTGACATGTTCAGCCCAAATCAGGACAGTCCTTCTGAGTATTCAACATTTTATGATAGTGAGATTTTGTATTGTAGAATTTTTACTTATAACAGGTGTTTTTTTTTTCTTTAACATGTGTCTGAAGCAGCTGTTCAGCAGAATGCACTCCTATAGATAACATTCTGTTTTGCAACCAGATTATTGCTGCAGGGTCTTGCCACCAACACTCATCTCTTTGGTTTGAAGTTAGATCTCAGCAGCTGTGAGGTACACACCACATCAACATATGCAACACTCTTAGTTTTTAGGTTACAATCTTAAGCAGCACAAATAAAACTAAAATGTGTTTTGTATTTGTGCGTAGCTGTGTTCAGCTGGGGCCCAAGTGATACAAGAGCACATCTCTGAGGCTACAGCAATCAGAAGTCTGGATCTCTCTGACAACAGTATGTAAAACCCCACTAAGTTCCACACTCTGTGCACTGCACACTCTAACATCCATACCTACTTTTGTCTGCTTGAGATAAGGCTGGTGTGCAACCTAGGGGGAGCTACAGGGGACGCATTGAATAGATCCAAGTACAAACAAGCCTGACATTCAATTTTCAATTCAATTCAATTTTATTTATATAGCGCCAAATCATGAAACATGTCATCTCAAGGCACTTTACAAAATCAAGTTCAATCATATTATACAGATTGGGTCAGATTATACAGATTGGTCAAAAATGTCCTATATAAGGAAACCAGTTGATTGCATCAAAGTCCCGACAAGCAGCATTCACTCCTGGGGAACCGTAGAGCCACAGGGAGAGTCGTCTGCATTGTACATGGCTTTGCTGCAATCCCTCATACTGAGCAAGCATGAAGCGACAGTGGGAAGAAAAACTCCCTATTAACGGGAAGGAAAACCTCCGGCAGAACCGGGCTCAGTATGAACGGTCATCTGCCTCGACCGACTGGGGTTACAGAAGACAGAGCAGAGACACAACAAGAGAGACAAAAAAGCACAGAAGCACACATTGATCTAGTAATCTGTTCTACATTAGATGGTAGTAGCGGGTGAGCCGTCTTCTCTGGATGATGTCACAGTTAACAAAACGCCAGACCAGGTGTACCTACTATGAAGAAAAAGAAAGAGAGCAAAAAGTTAAAAGCTGAAATGACGACAGTCATTTCAATGTAATACAATGCAAAACTGGAGAACAGTAGACATATAGAGACATGCTCCCACTTTCCTGCCATCACACAACAATCGCAAAATATTTTGAGAACAAAAGAATGTTTCCTTCTTCCAGGTTCAAATACGATAGTGAGGGATTGCTGAATTTGTGGTGAAACAATTCCTAAACACAAATAAAAAAATGCATCCTGACAATGTAGCCACAGATGTCAGATATTCTATTTAATTTAATACCATTGACTTAATTTAAATAGATCTAATTCACAAAAAGGTATGGCTAAGGCATGTCATGATAAACAGATCTTATTCAGATTCAGATTTATAGAATTCAGTACAACTCAAATAATTCCAGTACAGTTCAATTAACATAGGTATAAATTCACAGACAATTACAAACATTTCAACTGCATCCAGTTATAAGACAAACCAGTGAGATTAAGTGGATCATCGAATGTCAGTAAGTATAACCAGCAGACTACATCTAGTGTTCACTACAACAATTCCTTTGTAACAGGAAGAAACTTCCAGCAGAACCAGGCTCAGGATTGGTGGCCATTAGCCTTAAGCACAGTACAGAGACATAACTATAGATTACATAATCAAAACTTGGACAGATGTGGATTATTTGCTTCTCAATTCTGTTTGAAACTAATCAGCAAGCTTATTAGACCTCGCTGCCTTAGCATATTGAGAAAAGAGGAGGGTTGACTGAAACGCCGTTGTACGCATTAATATTATGAAATGAAACGAGTTGTTGAAATATTTCATGAATGCTCACTTAGAGAGTCAGAACATAGTGCTTCTGGGTCCTTAATATAAATTGTTAGGTTTATAAACAGCTGCCTGCTCATCTCTCCTCCTTTAACAATTCTTGCCTGAGAGGGATGAAAGGCTCTTATTAGTAGTTTGTTCCCATACCTGTAATAGAAATCATCGTATTACTGTGTGCTGGTTGGAAAATAAAAATAACTAACAGTAATAGCATATATCTTTACAGACTTTACATCCAGGACTTGTTTATGTCTAGGGTCAGGAAAAAGGCTGCCAACACCTTTACAAACCCCACACATTCTGGACTTCTACCTGCCTGTTGCCACTTTAGAGCACCATTAGCTAAAACCAGCTGCCAGGGAGACAGCTTCTTCCTCCAGCACCTCATAGCCTGATTATTCAACTACATTGATGTGAAACAAAACAAGTAGATTGTATTTTCACATTACAACCTCACTTTTTTCTTTTCTCTATATAAAGAACTAATATATATATATATATATATATATATATATATATATATATATATATGCCAATCATAATCACATTCATAATCACAATCATAGCCACATAGATCTGATTCTGATTCTACTAAAGGTGAGACAGCTATTACAAACCTTTTTACTGTATACAAAAATAAATTCCTTCTCTGAGGGAGAATATGTATTTGAAACTGAATCAGAACCACACTTCAATCTGAACTAAGCCTTTTGATGTCTTGGTGAATCATAAGTCATCAGCTTTGTGACAGTGTCTTCCATGTTTCACCCATTTTTGTGTTATTGCAGGTTTTGAGAATGATATGGTGACACTGGTTCTGTCTGTTGGGCGATGCCAGTCTCTTCATCACCTTGCTCTTGGGAGGAACTTTGCCATGAAGTCCAGGTGTGGTGAAGAAATCACAAAATTAATTTTGCTCTACAAGTTGCTCATTTAGACTGAGCAAGATTTACAAATCATCTGCCTGGTGCGTCTCCATCATGTTAAACAGCTCTGACTGAAAGTTGAAGTGTTAGTTGCTGTCGGATAAGGCCTCATAGTGTCGGCTTTGTTTCAGTTTGGCAGGGTTTGTTGTCCTATTTGCTCAGGTCAAGAAAAACAGGTGACTACATACACATTTGTGTGCACATATAAAGACATGCTTTCAAATGGAAAAATAAACAATTGGAAAGGCCCCTGATGTTGAGATTGCAATTTGGAAAATCAAAGTTTCAAACATACATGCACAGACTTACACATAATGGATATTTAGAGGGTCAATTCCTCCAACCTTGGACAGTGGTCAGAAACCAATGGAGAACCCATGCTTGCACATGGCAGACGAAGCACACTCTACTAGCCCCCACTGTCATGCTTGCTGATAATATGAAGGACCCCAGTGCAGATATTCTTATAAGCCTCTTTAATAAATAACATAAAAACTTGCAGGTGGTATGGCACACAGAGAACAGGATATGTAACTAAGGCAGAAAAGCAGACAGACTGATGGAGAAATAGAGCAACAGACAAAGGGTAGTCTAACTGAAGAAACCGGCAATGGGTAATGACAACCAGAGTTTATATGCAGCGGGAACTGTCGAGAAAGGCACGGCAAAACAGGTGTGAGCCATTAGATGATGATATGGAACAGCTGAGGCTGATAAGTGCAGAGGGAGCTGAGGGAAGGAGCGTAATGACCACAAGAGCTGAATGGAGATAAATGAAACCCCAGGAAAATCTACCAGAGGCCTGGGAGCTTGAGGATTCTTCTGAGGATCTTAGCTGTTCTCTTCTGGACTGAAATGTCTGATGTTTCTCCAGGTATCTGTTGGAGCCACTTCTCCAGAGTGGGGGTTACTGCCCAGAGTGCTCTAATGACCACGGGCACTACAGGCTTGATGGGCGATTGGGTGAATGTGGCTATAGTGTACAGTGCTTTGGGTGGTCAGCATGACTGGAAAAGCACCTTCCAGACTCTTTATATTTCTTCCAGAGCCCTTGGCATTTCTCCAGTTTCTCATGCTCTTTTTTCCTGATGTTTCCATCACTAGGGATGGCCACATCGATCACAACGGCTGTCCTATGCTGCTTATCAATGATCACAATGTCTGGTTGGTTGACCATTACCATTTTGTCTGTATCTAGAAGTCCCACAGGATCTTAGCTCAGTCATTCTCCATCACTTTGGGAGGTGACTCCCATTTTGACCTGGGGGTCTCCAGTTGGTATTCTGAACCGATGTTTCTGTACACTATACCAGTCACTTGGTTATGGTGTTTCATGTATTCATTCCCTGTTAGTATTTTACACCCTGCTGTGATATGCTGGATGGTCTACACCTGGGATCTTGCCTGGTATGGTAGATCTAGGCCTCTATTGCTCTGGTGCTCAAGGCCTGTTCCTGTGCTGTCATGATCAGTGCTTTCCTTAAGTCCAGCCCTAGCTAGCCATTGGTAGGATTTGGTCATATCAGCCACATCAGCCAACTGTTGGTGGTAGATCCCATGTAGGGGTTTTTCCTCCCATGATGGTTCCTTCAGTTCCTTCTCTTCCAGCTTCCATTGTCTCAGACATTCACTGAGCACTTCATCCCTTGAGGTCATCTTCCTGATATATTCTTGGAACTTGGATGTCTCATCTTTAATAGTGGCTCTGATGCTCACTAGGCCTCTGCTTTCTTCGTGATGCTTAGTGTATAGCCTGTGGATACTGGATTTGAGGTGGAATCCACCATGCATGGTGAGTAGCTTTCCTGTCTTAAGATCAGTGGTCTGGATTTCCTCTTTTGGCCAACTTATTACCCCAGTAGGGTAATAAGTCTGACTCAACACATAGTTACAGTCTTTCCCTCATATCTTGTTTGGTCAGTTTTTATACTCAGCAATTTGGTTTAGAGCTAGGCTAAGGTTAGCATATTTACTCTGCTTTAATAGAAGTTGTTCAATTTCAGTGTAGTTCCAGTCAATTGTGTTCAGACTAGACTTACAGAAAAAAACTAGCTCTTTTTTCTGAAACTTAAAATTTAAAATATCATAATACCTAATGATATTATTTAACCCAGCCTCTGGGCAGCTTTCTGGCCTGCCCCAAGAGAATCAGGTTTATATGTGACTTACTTTGGTAATGTGATTGTTAAAAACTGGCAGTGCAAAACACAGTTATACTTTTTGCTTGAGCTTATGTTATTAAAGACCTAAAACAAGCATCTTTGACTAATGTTATTAGGGCCCTGAGATTGGATTAAGACATCATTTATTATATGTTACAAACATAACAAAAATAATTACATTTGGTTCCAATTCCCTGTATAACTTTTCTCATATTTTGCTCTATGTTTTATCCATGCTTTCATCTCAATTCGGAGTAGAGCTCTCACCGACCTTCTTCATCGTATAGCGCAGCTCATTCAGGATGAAGAGTGTGTGAGTGATATTATTTTCCACTAATTTTATTCACTGTTTTTTTTACTTATTAACATTACTCTGTCTTTGCAGCTAAATCTTAGCTGATAAAAAGAATGACTATCCCTTTGGACTCATAATCCATATTTAGGATCATTTATATAATTTATTTAGACTATAGTCTAGTACCTCTGTGGTGTAGCAGGCTAAGTGCGCATTTCTAAAATGGGGAACCTGTTTTCGAATCCTGGTCATGTCTAACCTGATGGATGTAGTTCCGTCGCAACACATGTGCGAAGCTCTGCGGAACAAAATCCATCTGGCGAGTGTCAGGTTAGGTCGCGTCAGGAAGGGAAGTCTTGTCAAGTCTGTGTGCAATTGGTAAAGACTTGCTGTGGGGACTCCTGAATAAGGGAACTGCTGAAAGGACTTCCTTTCGGGACCATGGTACCCAAGGTAAAGCTGCTTTCACATAGGAAGCAGCATGCACTGTGCTAACTACAGGGTGGGAGAGAGGTGCTGAACTGGGCACAAAATGCTGGCAGATACGTAAAAGAGGATATCAGTTGTTGACAAAGATACCGGCAGTTACTGTCACATGGTACTAACTCACACCAGAGTAAACTGATTGTAAGAAAAGACAGTTTAATTACCTAACAGCTTTTGCTGTTCAAAAGTCTGTTTTTAAATGGTGAATGGCTTTAACTAGTCAATGTCTTTAACTAGTCCAATGACCCCAAACACTACAATCAGTCATTCACAACCTGATAATGGTGAGCTATGTAAGTAGCCACAGCTGCCTTGGGGCAGACTGACAGAAACAAGTAGACCACCACCAGCAGGTGGGTGAAGTGTCTTGCCCAAGGACATAATGCAACATCAAGCAACACAGACACAATCATGTGTCTTAAAGCAGTTCCCAACGTCCAACGTTTCTATGTGAAAGTGTTCATAGAACCTTTTCGGAGTGTGATATCTTTTATTCTTCTTTAAGTAAATGTACTTTCTAGATAAGGCCTTTCTAAGACACAATATGATTTTGGTACAGGCATCAAAGATTTGGTCCAGATAGCCAACATAGAGTTCTAGATAATTTTTAATTCTCAATTTTCTGTGTGTGAATGTCTGCAGCCCCTGCAGTCTCTCTCAGTCTGTGACTCTAAGCTGAAGACAGGGATGCACATTCTGCTGAGTGCTCTGGGGGGCCATGCTACTCTGGCTGAGCTGGACATCAGTGGAAACAACATTGGAGACATTGGAGCCAAAATGCTCGCTAAAGCCCTGATGACCAACACCAAACTCAGGTGCAGAAACAAGCACAAACTCCTAAGCTGATGTCCCACTACTTCCGGTCTTGCTATGTATTTTAATGTGCTGAATAACGCCTGTTATATGGGTCTACATATGAGGAAATCAAGATAAGTTTGCACAACATCCACTTCTGTCATGTCTTTGAAGAATGCGTTTTTGTTTTGGTACTCTTCCACCTTAATTTTTCATGGAATAAATAGCACAGAATACAGCATGTGGTATGTGACATTTGACATGATGTCAATGCTTGAGGACCATATGACAATCAGAGGATGAAACTTAAATGATCAGTAAGTGCTCCCATGTGGTCAAATATTTATTAACTGAATTAATCAGAAAGTAGGGTGGACAGCTTTCAGTAGGCCCATGCTAAGCACTCATCATTCACTGCCTGCACAGCATAACATGAGAACAAATAATTTTAGTGCTGGTCCATTGCTGCAATATTAGGATAACATATGTGTCATTTTCATAGCCGTGGCACCATATAGGTAAATACGTATAACTTAAAGGTGTTTTTATGGCATCTCAAAATTATCTAGGTAATGCATCCAAATTTTCCAACATGTCCAAATAATTTGTTGCAGCATGACTTAGCTGGAGATCAAATTTTGTATGAATGCCGCTGGAGCATTTCTTAGCATCAGATATCCAAGGCAGATACGCATTTGTGTGATGGGGTATTATTAGACAAAGTATTGGTGATCCATAAATTTCACATAGTTTATAAATACTTTGTTTCATTTCATGATATTGTAGATCTAAATAGGGCACCATAAGAACTGTGTAAATAACATAAAACTGAGGTTTTCCTTATTTAAACAAAATCTGAAACATCAGTAAAATGATCAAAATAAATGGGAAATCTAAAAAGTGAAACCAACAAAGTTAAAAACACGTCAGTTATTTATCTTAAGTGCAAATGACATGAATCTTGACCTGTTCGGCCATGTTTTGTAAACCAAAAGGTTATTCCTGATGATCTATTTAATATTAAAAAGTGCACCTGTTTTTAAAAAAAAAAAAAAAAAAAAAAAACACAATGCAGCCATTCGGGCTAATTTGAGTGGACTGGAGCGCCGCTTAGCGACTGAGGATAGAGGCTGAAGTGACGTCAGCGTCAGAACGACTTCCAGTTTTGTGGCCAAGAACAGCAGCCAGCTCCCCAGACTGCTCACCCTCCGCTGCTGTCTGGTACATCCTCTGGTCTCCTTCTCATCCTGCTTTCAATAAACGCAGTAAAACGTGGCTCTGTGTGTGGCTGAATTCGGGTTCCATTCCACAATCTCTGATACATAGCAGACAGTTAAAGTTTTTGGAGTTTTGTCAGTTATAGGTCACGGCTATCCCTTCACATTGTATTGCAGCAGTTTATTTAAATTTCCTAAGGATCCTGAAAAGTTTTGAAGAGGGTGAAGTAGGTCAGGCAGACTCGTGAAGTGTGGCAGAAGAGCCCTCTAGCGCGTCTATTCTGTGCTCTGAACATTTTGAGTCGGATCGTTTTGATTTTGTTCCCACCTTTTGAAAGAGTCACTTGGTCGTTCACCACAACACAAACACGTGCTGCCGCCTACAGCCGTACCCTGTCTGAGCTCGGACCGAGTAGTAATCAGTAGAGACACGGAGCCAGTGTGCAGACTGGGCCTGGCGGCTCTTCCACTTCAAGCTGCACATCCCAACCCACTCCTAGAGTTGCTGTGGTCAAGCTAAAGAAGATACAGGTAAGATCCAAGATCTTATTAACAGTTTAATCATGACAACCTTTATTGAATATTACAATCATGCCATAATTGGGATAGAAAAAAGTATGAGAGAAATTACATTTTTCTCCTTTGTTAAGAGTATCACATTATTCTAAAGAACTGGAGTTAAATTAGTCAGCTGTGTTTAATTGTGTTACTACTAAACACCAATAAGTATTAGATATTAGCAGAATCTCAGTATTACGGTAATAGAATTGTTTTTGTGTGTGAGCAATTATTGATTACAATGGGACCATAAACCAAATTTTTGCGTGTGCACTATCCAAATTTTGTCCCTTTAGTTTTTATCTCGTTATCGTCATGGTTTTTATAGGTTTTGCCCACATGCAGACACAATACGGAAGACAATGCGCAGTTTAAGATGTTTTATTTAAATTCAGACTACAGAGATCGATTCTGTTGATGGGATCTGTCGAGGTCTGAACGAAAAGGAGAATTGTTAAGAGAGATCGAACCAGAGAAAAATCTCCAGAAGCCTAGCCGCTTACCATTTAGTTGGGCAAACCTAACCGGGGAAGCAGTGACGAGGGAACTCTGAGACCGAATGCTCACGGTAGATAGTTGGTGGTTAGCGGCTGGAGGGCGGACTGATGGTAAGTCGGAGAGGGATCCGGAGCGAGCCATGGCAGGCAGGAGTGACAGATGGAGCAACCAGAGTGCGGAGGAACCAGCAGAATCCAGGGAAGGGAACCTCAGGCCCAGCTTGGCATTACCAAGTGATTAAGAGGGGGAACGCCAGAGCAACATCTGAGCTTGAGGGATTCTTAGAAGCTGGGTCGTCGAGAGAGACGTCAAGGCGGGTGTGTAGTCCAAACAAAAACTAAGAAAAAACAGGAGATCCAAATATTAGTCATATTTCAGAGATACGAAAAAACTCACAAGTTCAGGTTTCTAAGATCTGGTCAGAGGCCACGTCGTACCACGACTGGGTAAGGCTCTGGCGTCTCCCATCTGTCTGTGCCTTCCTTAAGACGCCAGTGAACACTGCTCCAAACGAGACGCAGGTGTGGGCCACGCCCCCCCCCCCCCAACCAACTAGAACCACCTGTGGAGCAGAGTTAGAACACAGACCAAACAGAGAACCCTGACAGTTATCAAGAATCTTTGTTGTCAATATGTAACTACAATGAAGTCATGGGAAGACACTGATTCACACAGACACAAATCAAAGAAACCCATGTAAAATTGAAGAATAAATATTCCTAGAGAAGAAACTCAAAAATGCAAGAACACACACACACAAATCCGCAAGTCAAGACTCGATGCAGTCTGCTGGGGTACCTTAGAAAACTTTTAACCAATATCTGTTTGTATCTGTCTGTAGGATTTGTCTGAATTGACTTTGTAAAGTGTCTTGAGATTATATGTGTTGTAGTGAATTGGTGATTTTTATTTAATGGGTTATTCCTTGAGTACCTCTGGGTATAGAATAAATTCAGCACTGTGGCTGCTGGGGTTTTTCTTGAGGCTCTCCTGTACTCTTCTTTGTGATGGGAGATACAGCTATCTCTGTGTTGGTCCTTCTGGGGCTTCCGCGCTCTGGGGGTCCTTCTGGATGTCTGGAGCTTTAGTCTCCTGCGTTGTCTTTGGCTCCTTACAGTTGAGCGTTTTCCTTACTATTGAGCGTTTTTCTTCTGGACAAACCTTACATATACAAGCACACTCAGGGGCTTTGACCCAGGTGCTTACAGACATGATTCTATAGAGATAAACCCTATAGTTAGTGTTGGATGTCATTAAATACATCTTGTATTAATGATATTGCATATAAATCAATGATGTTATCAGAGGGGTTGGTTGTGTGTACCTGTGGTACTTTTTCTGTTTGTTTTCTGTTGTTCTTTCTATCTCTCTTTCTGCAGGTGTAGAAGCAGACTCCATGAATGTTATCTTGTATTCTGTTCTTTGTTTTAATTTTGTCACCTTTTCTCCCTTTTAACGTTTTACCTTTCCTTTCTCTCTTCCTTACTTTCACTTTTACAGTTTCGTTTCTGTGTCAATTGAATTTGAAATAGTTCCAAAATAATGTCCAAAAATAAATCTCTTCGGCTCTCTTTGGCATTAAGAAAGCAACTCTTAGTTCTACACTGCTGGAAAGGACATGTTAAAAAAATAACTAAATAAAAACAGCAAAACAAGTGTCAGGTTCAAACACCTAAAACATTCATTAAACAAACACAAGGAGGAGAGACAACAGAAGAGTTAATTTTCATATATCTTGCAAGGAGAGCTAAATGGAGATGCTTAATACAGATCTTCAAATTTGCTCTGAAGTGTCCCCTCCTCTCTTTTTATTAGGCAAAGAAATCCCTGGTTCCATTGTCAAGCTAAGGGGTAGGGATAAGCAAAACTGTGACCTTCAAGATAATACCAAGCAGTTCACACAGTACAGTTATGCGTAAGCACTCCAGATGGCTGAATAGAGTTCATAAAAACACTTATAGTCACAACATATTTCTCTGCTTTCTGCAGGCCTTCTGCAATGATAAGAGAGACATCTAAAATCTTAAAACTTCTTAGTAGTAAAGAGTAAATATATATGATAAATGCAATGAATATAGTAAATAACATAAAATATGTAGAAAATAGTAAGAATAATTCTATTAACAATTGAATGCTAAGCTAATAAATTGAACCTTATGAGGGTGCTGCACTGACAGTTTTAGATACAAAAGCAGGATTTCAAATAATTTGGAGTTCTAAACATTATTATTATTATTATTATTATTATTATTATTATTATTATTGTAAGACAGCCATGTAACAATTTCTTGGCAAAAAAAAGTTGATTTGGGGTGAGTTACTCTTTAAGTTAGCACCAATATAGCGCCATTCAGCCATGCTACATGGCAGAGCTGCATCAACATCTCTACTAAAATTTACTGATGTGGCTGGAAGGTGAGGATGTAATGACTAAAGCAGAGGGCATTACTCAAACAAAATTGTAACATGATAGAAATGACATGATGCCAAAAGCATAGTTGATGGCGAGAGCTTTCATGATTATAATGTTTCACATATATAATTGAAAGTATGTTCATTTAATAGATATTAATATTACAACTTCAGTAAATTTCATTGATTTAATTTCGCTCATTCTGCTGAAGAGATTTACTGTATTGTCCTTAAAGCATCCAACATACATATTGATATTACATTTTTGAGCATACATCTATTGTAAGAAAGGTGTTATTGTATTGTCTATGTTTTCTTGAAGACCAAACGTTAAGCTAAATCTCCAAAACTTAAAATTGTCTATCTGTATAAAATGTAGATAAACTGCACTGGAAATGGAGATTGTCTGCAAACCCCAGAGTTTGTAAAGATACTGCTTCTTCATACTGTACCAAACTTCCAACATTTAAGGCTTCCCATAGTTTGCTAAACTACTTTGTGTCCAAGATAGCCTCTATCTCTCTTAATAGAATATGATGCAGATAAAAATACAGATATTTTGCTGTCCTTCAGCTTTATTGAAATATTGATCACAAGTGTATTTTTTTCCTTTCAGATAGTAGACAGATGTTTGAATTAGTGTACACTGTTACCATCTACATTTTTTTTTCTTTTTCCCAGAAACATCCTTAAGTCTCTGTGAAGATGAGTTCTTGGATGAAGCTAAGGAGCTTGAGAATGCTGAGCAAAGGTTACCGCTGAGCTCAGCATGTGAAAGACCAGATACACCAGGCTGCGAAAGATCGTTTCATATGCTTCAGTTCCAACTGATTGTATATATTACCATTACATTGGACTTATTTCCTGTTAAATAAATGTAATGTTGTTGGTTATATGACATGTATGCCATACCTGTAATGATTGTTTTTTTCTCTTGTGAGTTTTTTTTTTTTTTTAGAGGAATGAGGAATATCACTTGTTGCTGTGGCTTTTATTATTATTATTATTATTATTATTATTATTATTATTATTATTATCAAACATCACGTGTTGGTTGTGATTGGACAAAATTCAGTTAATAAATGGTCAGATTAGCTAATATATTATTTTCACTCCCATTTATCACTCAATAATCTGTATGAACAGTTACAGTCTGGATTCTGTCCACTCCACACCACAGAAACTGCACTCGTAAGAATAACCAATGACCTCCTCATGGCAGCTGATTCTGGTCTACTCACTATCCCCATCCGCCTTGACCTGAGCGTGGCCTTTGACACCATTAGCCACCCCACCCTCCTCAATAGATTATTTTTCATTGTCATCACCCTCGATCCACTTGCCTGTTTCAGATGCTACCTCTCAGGCTGCACTCAGTTAATTGAACTCAAATGCTTCTTATCCCAGTCTTCTCCTGTCACTTCAGGTGTGCCCCAAGGCCCTGGTCTGGGCCCCCTCCTTTTCATCATTTACCTTCTTTCACTTGGCAATATCTTACATAAGTACAATATCAGTTTCCACTGTTCTGCAGATGACACCCAGCTCTACCTCTCCAGTAAACCCACCTCCACTCTCCCACCCTCGTCCCTTGCTGACTGTCTATCAGACATAAAATCTAGATTCTCTTCCAATTTTCTCAAACTAAATAGTGACAAAACTGTGGTTCTCCTCATTTGTTCTAAATCAACACTATCTGAAATGGACAGTTTCTCAATGACCATTGACAACTCCATTGTCTCCCCCTCCCCAAAGGTTAAGAATCTAGGTGTCATCCTCGACAGTATTCTATCTTTTCATTCCCATTTCAGTAACGTTACACGGTTTACAACATCCCACCTGCCTGTCTCACCACCACAGGGAGCAGAGCATTCAGCTGCTTGGCAGCTTGCCTTTGGAACAGTATACCTCCAGAAGGCAGAAGCACTACTTCACTACCACACTTCAAATCCAAACTGAAAACCTACCTGTTCAAAACTAAAGTTCCCCTATTATTTTATTTGCACTGTCTGAAAATTTCTGCATCAATTTGTCCTGCTGCTAACAGCAAACACGTTCCTTTTCTATTGTGATCACACACAGATCACTTTATATCAGCAATTTATACTGTGACCTGATTGCCAACATATGTACCCCATAATATAACTCAACTAAAATAAAAATGTCAATACAGACAGTTGTGAGTATTTTTCTTCTAGATTGTCACAGGAGACCTTTCAAATATAATAGTTTTTTTCCCCTCTTGAATAGTGTCATCACCCACCTCAGTTCTTTCTAAAGCTTTGCAACAAAATCTGTCAGAGAGGATCTTAAGAGGGTTGCTGCAGTAGTCAGGCTGTCATTGTTTGAACTGACCTCTGTCTGTCTGTCTTTCTAGGTCTCTAACATGGGACAGAAACAATGTAACTGCCAGGGGTCTCCAGGATGTGGCAGATGCCTTGGAAAGGTCTTGCTTTCACACACACACACACACACACACACACACACACACACACACACACACACACACACACACACACACACACACACACACACACACACACTATCAGAGGCTTTAATTAGTACAGGAGATGGGGAGAAATCAAGATGGGACTGGTCTGAATGTTTTTTTCAGTGTGCTTGTTTAATAAATTTAATTTAATGATCTTTTCTACAGTTGATATCTCTCTTAGTAAGCTTTCCTTTGATAAAACAGAAAATAGCTTCGCAGAAGTGGCAGGGCTAGTTTGTGTAACCTATGTACAGAGGCCTTAGTCCTCAAAACGGCCATTCCGGGTTCTATTGCCAGCCCATGGACTTTTGCCGCATATCTTCCCCCTCTCTCACTCGTACCTGTTTCCTGTCAGTTCACTTTCAACTAAAGGTCACAAGTGGCCAATAAAATAAAATAAAATAAAGATAAAACAACGACTGTCATTGGTGCTGGTGATTGGCAGGGTACTGGTAGAAATTGGCCTAGTGTTGGTCAGCAAGGAAGAAGAAGAAGAGGTGAAAGACGTGTCCATAGGAAGAGAGAGAAGAAGAAAGGTAAGAGTCTAGGACTGAGAGTAGGACAAGAAAAGAGTTGCCTGACATGATTCAAAGGAAAAGGATGGACATACTGCGTGTCCAGGAGAGCAGGTGGAAAAGTAGCAAGGCTAGAACTTTAGCAGCAGGATTTGAGCTCTTTTACCATGGTGTAGATGGACGGAAAATCTTGTAAGAAAATAAATACCTTTATTGTCCCCCAATGAGGTAATTTGGGCAGGACAGTGGTTAGAAAATACATACAGTTACACACTTGATCAGTAATGAATAACAAGCTGATTTAGAGTTAATTTCTAAAGCAAAAGAGAGTGAATTTATTAGAATGGCCAAAAAGAAAATATTGCTCAATTACTGATAATACAGCATATTCAGATAAAAGATAGGAGTTATCTTGAAGGAGGAGTTTGTAAAGAATGTTATGGCAGTTAAAGAAGAGTCACATAGGGTGATGAGTCTGAAACTAGAATTTAAAGGTCTGATTGTTGCTCATGCAAATGCTGTACAGGCAGGATTTGAGTTAAAGAAGGAGAAATTCTGGAGCGAGTTAGATTAAGTGATGCAGAAAATCCCCAGAGATAAAAGAGTGGTGATTGGTGCATATGTTAAACGACACATGGGAGCTCGGAACAGAGGTGGCGAGGAAGTGATGGGCAGGTTTGGTATCCAGGAATGCAGGACAGAAGGTGGCAGACTTTACAAAGAGGATGCAAATGGCTGTAGTGAATACTTTCTTGCAGAAGAGGGAACACAGAGTGATTTACAAGAGTGGAAATAAGAGCACATAGGTGGATTACATGTTGTGTAGACAATGTAACTTGAAGGAAGTCACTGACTGCTAGGTAGTGGTAAGTGAGTGTTGCCAGACAGCGCAGGATGTAGGCATGTAGAATGACTCTGATGGAAGCTAAGAGAGAAAGAAAGTTGTGTTACTCTCAGGGAGGAGAGGAGACAGGGGGTGTTCCATATGATTTGACAACCACAGCTAATGCTATCTGGAAAACATGTAGGAGAGTACATAGTATATCTTCTGGAAGGAACACTGATAAGGAGACTTGATGATGGAATGTGGAAGTAATGGAGTGGGTTGGGAGAAACTTTTGTTGGCTGCATCCCTCGTAGGCTACAGGGCGTGTCACAGTACTACTGTCCTCCAGCCAATAACTTCTGGACAGATAGACTTTGAATCCCTTCTAGGAGCACAGGCCTTTGGCTGTGACACCACAGTAAGGAGAACAACCTGAAGCCAAATGCTGCTGCTTTCTTCGAGAGTTAACCATATATGTCCAGTTAGCCTGGGTCCTTTAGAAGGATGTTGAAAATGGGATTTAGGGCTCCTAACTTCTGACCTCATGAAAGGGGACTAATGGTTCTGATTACTTTCCTGGTATTGGTGGCTATTTCTTTCCCTTGCCGTCTCTGTAGGATGATTATCAATACGAAAAGACTGATTAATGAGATCTTCCAATGTTTGACTGCCAATTCTTCTCTCAATTTTATGTTTAAAGAATTAAGGAATGCTGTGGAACTCTATGGCCTCTCAGCCACTGCCCTACAGTTTTTAGCTGTTTCCTCATCATTAACCATTAACTCTGTAGGCAAATCTATGCTTAAATTGTTATAAAAATTAATCTGATGAAAATAGGTGGCTTATAGTTTAATGAATTATGGCCTTTGCCCATCTTAATGCCAATCAACCTGTGCAAGATATTTTCTTGTGAGTATGACATTATATGGTCTCTTCTTTTATTGCATGTCAACATAACGTAAAACTTTCTTACGCTAAGGACAATGATGGTCACCTGTTGATTTTGTTCATTATCTAATAAGATGCGCACCTTTTGGATCCTGAAATGCATGGTATTAAAGCTGAACTAATCAAGAAACCTGTACCATCCAGATTAAATAGGGCTAAACAGGGTCTCAGAATGAACCAGGATTTTTGAACTTGCAGTTTTTTGTGTCCGGTTCAAAAATGTATTTTTGATGCAGGTTTTCTGTGTTTTGCAGAAATTTTACCCTACAGAGGATGTCTCTCCCCTTGACTGATATAACACAGAGTTACCGCAGCAACCCGGTCCGAACAAAAGATGCCCTGCTCAAGGTTGTTTAATAACTTAAGTGCGTGTGCATATGTGTGTATAAAAATCTAATTAAAATACAAGGGACATAGGAACTTAATTGACTGTGATTTTCACGGTTGTACAGTGTTGCGGATATCAATGACAATGGCATGCTTTTCGCCTGGATAACATTTGGTTTGAATTTGCATATTCAGATTCAGCAGTGTCTAGACAGAAACAACATGAGACAGCCTGGCAGTGTGGAACTTCAGCAAGTGCTTAAGAGTCAACAGTCTGAAAAGGTATGAAAAACAAAATGATGGCTATGTTACAGCTAATTTTACTTATAAAACTGTATTAGGTCTGAAAGTTTTTAGAACTAATATTTTTTAGCTCAAGAACAATAATTAATATGCACTGAATGTCTGGGATTCCAATCAAAAATGCTGTAATGCATCAAGAGATGGCAAAAAATGAAGGTTAAAAGCGTTCTCCTACATATTGTTTTTACCACAACATAAATATTAATGAATGAAAATAAAAGACATAGCCATACAAAAACCTACTTACACTAAGTAAGCAGGCATTCGAAGGTCTGAGGCATTCTTATTTGACAAACAAATCGGCTCAAGATCATTTAGTCCTTTATACACCAGTTGCAGAATTTTAAAATGCTTTGTCTGTATGGTCATACAGAGATATAAACTTGTGTGTTGTCAGCCTACATATTATTGGTCAGTCTAACTAGTGAGGGGGTTGAGTACTACAGATTCTAAAAGCTATTAATAGCTTAAGCAATTCTTACACAAAGGATATGTATAATTTAAACGCTATGTTTTTTTTAAAAAAAATATAGCAATATTTTAGCAGAACCTTTAACCCACATAGTTAATATTTCCATCAGAACAGGGCAATTTCCCGATGCATGGAAAAAAGCTTTGGTGTAACCGACTTTCAAAGCGGGAAGTCTCCATGAAATCAATAACTACTGTAATGTTTTACGAGGAGATGAACCCGGTATTCAGCCAGACACTAAAAAGTATGATTAACAGGATTTATTGGAGGAGATTATGAGAGTGAATCAGGCAGGCATACAGAAAATTGTCCAGTGCGGAATTCCAAGCAGTCATACAAGCAAAACAAAAAAACATGAACAGGGAACAGGCAAACTCAAAAAACAGAGGATCAGAATCGGATCAGGTAATGAGGTTGACAGGCAAAATACAGAAATGCTGGAGCACTCTTACCGGAGGACATGTGAGTAGGGAAACGAAACATGTGTGAGGTTCTGGCAGGGAGTAGAGAACTGAGGCTGGTATAAATAGGCAGAGGAACAGGTGAGCAGAGTGAACAACTAATTAATTAGAACAGGTGGAAGTGATCAAGGACGGGGGAGTGACTGAGGGAGCTGACAGGACCAGTGGAAGGGAACAGAATCTAAACAAGGTAAATACAGAACCAGAATAACATAAGGACCAAACCTAAGATAGAAAATAAAGCAGAAACTAACAGAGCACATGATGAAAAACCAGAACTACTACTAAGACAGGATTAAGAACATAAATAACATCTAAGACTAAAACTAAATAATATGCCAGGGTAAACTAAAATATACAAGCTATAATAGAAACCAAACAAGACAGAACCTAAGACAGAAAAGTGTACTGACTAATCAAATAACAAACATAAAACAAAACAAAACCCAGAATATGACAACTACAGGCCAATAAGTCTTGTTCCGGTCATGTCAAAAGTGATGGAGAAAATTATTCTAGAACAATTACTATTGTATTTAGAAAGTAACAATCTTCAGCATCCCCTTCAGTTTGGCTTCAAACACAATCATTCCACAGAGACAGCTGTAAGTCTGCCGCTTGAAAAGGTTACACAATCACTTGACAGGGGACAAATCACTGGTGCAGTTTTCCTTAACTTGAAAAAAGCTTTTCATACGGTGAATCACAACTTACTGATCTCAAGGCTTTCATCATTTAATTTTTCGGAACGATCATTGTCTTGGTTTTAATCATATCTGAAAGATCGTGAACAATGTGTTGTCATTAATATTAGTAAATCTGTATTTCGTAAAATAGTAAGTGGGATCCCACAAGGAACTATCCTAGGTCCGGTCCTCTTTAGTCTGTATGTTAACAGTCTTCCTGAAATTTGTCCTGAAGTTAACCTGCAAATGTATGCTGATGACACCAATGTTTATACATCGGACAAAAACAGTATTGTAGTCAGTGAAAACCTTCAGAACAGCTTGCAGAGATTATCATCATGGCTAAATGACTCTTGCTTAACTCTCAACACAAAGACAACTAAGTGTATTTGCTTTTCAGTCAAGAAAACGTCATTACAGTCTTTGAATATCCAGATCAATGGGGTCCCTATTGAGGAAGTACCACAAGAAAAATATTTAGGAATAATTTTGGACGCTCAGTTAAATTTCAGGAGCCATGTTGATAAAATCAGCAAAACTGTTAGATTTTATATAAACTGTTATAAAATAATTAGGAATTGCTTAACACTTCATTGTGCTGAGATGTTTTTAAACTCCTTGATCCTCTAACACTACTGTTATGGAGCTACAGTCTGGTCTCAGACTAGCCAAACAATACTTAAACCATTTGCAAGTCTTTATAATCGGGCTCTAAATGTTTTATATCAAAAGCCAATCAGATTTCACCACTGTCACATTTTGGCTAAATTTGGCATTTTGGACTTTACTAATTATATCTGGACCCTGAAATTAACCCCTCAACAGATCATTGTAGAACCCAGATTTATGACATTATCAAATGGCAGAAATAGTCCTTTTCTATCAAATAAGTTCTGACCCAGTTTAGCACTGTACCAGACAATCCCCTTATTTCTCTAGCCTATCGAACTGCATGTTATGATCAACTGTGAAAAAGGCAGTACTGAGAACAAGTAATACCAAGGCAGAAGTTGTAGACCCATCGTTATTAAGGATGTATATCATTCAACACTTTTACCAAAGCCATCTCAGTGATGTCCTTTGGTCTTAAGCCAGTCTGGAAGGCAAGGAAGAGGTTCTTTCTACATCATAAAGATATATAATTGTTCATAAATGCTGTTTTTGGATAAAGTTTAAATTCTTGTTCTTTTTTATTAACATGTGTCAGCAAATAATAAAACTTTAAAACAAGGTGTATAGTACTTGAATACAACCTTTAAATACGTCACTGTACAAAAGAATAATAGCTAAGCAGCGGTAGACTAAAGATGCTTAAAGAACATTTGTAGCTTCTGTGTTCTTTGACAATGTTTTCCATTTTCTCTCATTGACGTCTTCAGCTTAAAGCCATTTAAAATGACTCACCTTTTGATGTGGTTCTTTCAGCTCATTTCAACTCAGGCTCACCAGTTTTCATCTGTGCCTGAATGTTTTCCTCCATTTGTGCCTATTGTCCTCGATTTTAGCTGATCCATGGTATGTGTCGACAGCTAGAAGACAGCCTTCAGCGTATAAGCCACTGTAATATTCAGATTGCCCAGAATGACATTATGACTGCACATGAGGTGCTTCAAAATGCCAGAGAGTCTCTGAAGGTAAACATTTCAGTTTTTTTTAGAGAAATAAGAATTCATGATGTTGTGAGCTAAAGTAATTTTATACAATCTTTGTGTAACTTTATCGTATCTCACCCCAAATCAGGTTGATGCAACAATTCTAAAACATGCTTTATAAGGGATAATAAAGTTTTAACTGTCACTGGATTGGTTTTGCTTGCCTTTTTTGTGCTTTACATGTGCAGCTCCTTCCATCTCTATGTGACGAGAGCAGAATGTGTCCCTCTGAAGGAGACTGTGTGATAGATATTCTGTCTGATGCTACGTTGGCGCTGACTCAGGAAATCACAAAAAACTTGCAGGTATATTTATGCTACATTATCCGACAGTCACAGATCTGACATTTACTGACTAATTTTGCAAGTTTAGGGATTCTGTTCATTAAATAGGTGGACTCAAACCGTATTAGGTCCCCACTTTAATGTGTTAGATCCTCAGTTTTGATTTGCAGTGTACATCAATCACTTTTTAATATGATTGATTTATTATACTGATCTTATTGAGCTATGCTGCAGACTTCTATGGGGGTCTGGCTGAAGTTTCAGGACAAACGGACAGAGCTTTGTGTAAACATTCACAAACAATAATCAAATTTAGCGTGATGACTAATTGTTTGGCTAGTGAGGAGAAGCAATTGGAGTTGTTGGTACTTGTGACTGTTGTTTGTTGACAGTCGACACACGGAAACTGTGGATTTTGCCTAAAAATGTGAACAAGCACACCTTCCAGGTCCATCCCCCTTGCTGTCTGCTGCACTGCAAGCCTTCCTCCACAGCTCCAGAAATTATCAGTTTTCCTGTAAGACAAGGCAAATTTATATTATATATATTAAATTGTATAGCACATTTCAGTACAAAGACAATGCAAAGTGCTTTACATGATTAAAATATAGGAAAATAAAACAGAATAAAAGCAAGTTGGAATAAAATGTAGAAACAAAATAAAACATGGGAAAATAGAAATTAAAAGCAAATATTAAAAACAGTTGGACTACAAAGTTGACCTTGGCACTAGCAGACCAAAGTTGAACTGTTTCAGTAAAACAGTTTAACTAGAACAGTCAAAGGCAATCCTAAACAAATGTGTTTTTAATCTTGATTTAAAGGAACTCAGGCTTTCCGCACTTTTACAGTTTTCTGGAAGTTTGTTCCAGGTAAGTGGGGCATAGGAACTAAATGCTGCTTCTCCGTGTTTGGTTCTGGATCTGGTTCTGCAGAGCAGGCTGGAGCCAGATGATCTGAGTGGTCTGGAGGGTTGATACACTGATAACAAGTCTGTGATGTATTTAGGTGCTAAGCCATTCAGGGATTTATAGACTAACAGAAGTATTTTAAAGTCTATTCTCTGAGATACAGAGAGCCAATGTAAGGACTTTAGAATTGGGGTGATGTGCTCTACTTTCTTAGTCTTAGTGAGGACAGGGGCAGCAGTGGTCTGGATCAGCTGCAGCTGTCTGAGAGGCCGACCCAGTTTTCCAGGCCCTCTAACAGGATGGAGTGATAGTCAGTATCAAATGCTGCACTAAGGTTCAATCATACCAGCACTGTGGTTCTTCCACAGTCTACATTTGTATGGATGTCATTGAACACCTTGAAAAGGTGGTCTCTGTACTGTGGTGAGCACGGAAACCTGACTGGAAAATGTCAAAGCGGCTGGTCATTGTTAAGAAGGTGTTTAATTGTTGAAGCACAGCGTTTTCAATAATCTTACTGATAAAGGGGAGGTATATGTAAAGCAGGTTGTCTGTCCATCATTTCTCCACACAACTGCAGCCTACCAGAAATGTTGAGCTTGAACAATTGTACATGCTGTGTGAGAGAGGGGGTGTGAGCACTGTACACAAAAGTGATTGAAACTGCTAACAACCAATCAGAGCCAGACATTCCTCCTGGCTCTGATTAGTTGTTTCTGACCAGGAGCAGAGTATTTCTGCACATGGTAGTAGGGCCGCTGGGAGGAGCCAGAGGAGCTTTATTTTTTTCACAGATTTTTTTGTCTTTGTCTGTATTTTATAGCTAGGACATAGTGACAGTTTTAACAAATATGTAAAAAATTCATATAAGATCTGTTGAGTAGGACAAGATGTTGTTATCCCAATAGATACCTAAGGCACCGACGAGACACTGTTGCCATCAAGTAGGTAATGGCATCCCTTGGGTTCTCAAGTGGACGCCCTCCTTCTTGGGTGTTTCGCTGATAGGCCCACGACTATGACTCCAGAGGGTTCAGCAGTGAATCCCAGCGTCCCAGGTTCACTCCCATCAACCATCACACACTTGAGACCCAGGCCAGGTCCTTCCTCTTGGTCCACAGCCACTGGCTCCCCTTTTCAGTGGCCTTGGAGAGGTCCTTGATTGCCTGCCTGTGGGCCTTCCCTCACACCCCCATCTCCCTGAGTAGCCTAGATGTTGAGCTGGCTATGATCCCCTGCAGCCTACTTCCACCAGGCGTACCTTCACGTTCCATCCTTGCTGTTGGGCTTCAGCTGCAAGATTGGTGTACCTCAGCTTCTTCCGCTCAAAGGCTTCCTCTACAGCACCCTCCCAGGATACCGTGAGCTCAATGATGTACACCAGCTTGAATGAGGACGACCACAGAACGAGGTCTGGACGCAGGTTGGTGGATGCAATTTCCGGTGGAAAGTACAGCTTTTTGTCCAGGTCTGCCAGCATTTTCCAGTCCTGTGCTCTGCCCAGCTGCCCAATGTCAGCCCTACTTGTGATGGTGAAGCTGGCTTGACCCTCTCGAACAAAAAGTGTTAACTGCCAGTGGGATGGAGCGGGGAGCGCAGTGGGATGGAGCGGGGGAGCGCATTTGCACTCACCCGCTGGCATTCCAGCACTGCTGCAAGATTTCTGAGCACCTGGTTTTGTCGCCAGGTGTAGCGACCTTGGGTAAGGCTGGTCTTGCATCCCACTAAGATGTGCTTTAGTGTTGTTGGGCTTGGGCACAAGGAGCATGTGGGGTCCTTGCCATACCATTGACTTAGGTTTGCAGGTGACGGTAAAACATCATAAGCAGCTCTAAGATAAGATAAGATAGGCTTTATTGATCTGACATTGGAGAAATTCGCATGTCACATCGGCTCATTAATCAGTAATCAGAAGAAGGTGCCAAAAGTAGGACAAGGGGCATCAGGTATATACAGTGTGTTCTCGTTTATACAGTGGATCAAAAAGAAGTAGATAAGAAAATAGGAATAAAAAATACAAAAAAATAAGGCAGAGTATATCTTATGTACATTCACGGTGACTTATACACATGTGTATTGAAATATATTTAGGTGTAATAGCAGCAGAAGTCACTTCTTTCAGGATTATTGCACAATGTATTAAATAGAATTGCACATTAGATATTGCAATTAGGTTATTACAGTTATAGTTAGTTGTGGTTACAGTTATAATTACAGTTCCTCTACAGTCTGGTGCAGGGGGTGGAAGGTGTTGTCCATGATGGATGGACAACACTGTCCTCTCAACCACTTCCTCCACAGAGTCCAGAGTGCAGTCCTGGACAGAAGTAGCCTTCCTCACCTGCTTATTCAGCCTCTTTCTGTCCTGCTCTGCGTTGCCAGGGGCCCAGCAGACAACAGCGTAGAGGAGGGCTGAGGCCACCACAGAGTCATAAAAGGTCTTAAGCAGAGGCCTGCTCACTCCAAAGGATCTCAGTCTCCTCAGTAGGTGGAGGCGGCTCTGGCCCTTCTTGTACAGAGCATCGGTGTAATGAGTCCAGTCCAGCTTATTGTTGATGTGAACACCCAGGTATTTGAAACTCTCCACAGTTCAGTTTCTATGTCCTGCCCCTGGATGTTCACAGGTCAGTGAGGTGGGGGTCTTCTCCTGAAGTTGATCACCATCTCCTTGGTCTTACTGGTGTTTAGACACAGGTGGTTCTTCTCACACCAGTCCACAAAGTCCATGATGACCGACCGGTACTCCAGCTCGTTCCCCTCAGACACACAGCCCACAATGGCCGAGTCATCAGAGAACTTCTGAAGGTGGCAGCTGTCTGTGTTGTAAGTGAAATCCGAGGTGTAGAGGGTGAAAAGAAACGGATACACCTCCGACTGACTGCCACCTCCGACTGACTGCTGTGCAGCTGCACGTGCTGAGCGCGGTCAATGAGGTAGTCGATGGTCCAGTCAGTTAGATGTTTGTCCACCCCAGCGTCCTCCAGCTTCTCCCTCAGCAGCACCGGTCTGATGGTGTTGAAAGCGCTGGAGAAGTCAAAGAACATGACTCTCACAGCGCTCCCGGTGATCTCCAGGTGGGTGAGCGCCCGCTGCAGCAGGTAGATGATGGCGTCCTCTACTCTGATGTGGGGCCGGTATGCAAACTGCAGCGAGTCCAGGGTGGGGCTCACCACGTTGCGCAGGTGAGCAAGGATGAGGCGCTCCATGGCCTTCATCAGGTGGGAGGTCAGGGTGACTGGTCTGAAGTGGGCCGGTTCCCTGGCGTGCGGTGTTTTGGGAACCAGTACCACACAGGAGGTCTTCCACAGGGTGGGCACCACCCCCAGGCTGAGGCTCAGGTTGTAGATGTAGCTGAGGACCTCACAGAGCTCATCTGCACAGGTCCTCAGCAGCCTGGGGGGATGCCGTCTGGTCCTGAGGCTTTACTCTGTTTCAGCCTCATCAGCTGCCCTCTCACCTGCATTGGTGTGACTGTGAGGGGGGAGGCAGGCCGGACCGAAGGTGTGGATGGGTCGGGAGTTGATGAGAGTGGTGGCAGGGGGGATGGTAGGTCTCTGGAGGGTTGGTGGTTGGAAGCGTGTGGAGGGTTGACGGCAGGGAGGGAGCCAGTGTGGGTGGAGTCAAAACGGGTGAAAAACCTGTTCAACTCATCGGCAAACTTGGTGTCACCGTCTGCAGCCCTGCTGTTCCTCTGCCCAAAGCCGGAGATGTTCTTCAGACCTCTCCACACATCTCTGACGTTGTTCTGCGCCAGCTGCTCCTCCTCTGGTGGTAAAGCTTGCCCTGAATTCCTCCATCTCCCATAGATCTTTCCAGGAGAGCTTTCTTTTCTCAACTCCTTCCCATGCCGTCCACTGCCCTTGCTTCGCCTGTGCCACGGCTTGTGTGCGCCTTGCTGCTTCCTCTTTCCGCCGCACCTCTTGGACCACCAGCTTGCGCTTCTGAGCTGGATTGGCCTTGCTCCAAGTTGGTCTGCTAATGCCAAGGCCAAGACCACTCCTCCCCCCTGAACATGTCCCACGATGTCCCAGTGTCAGAGTGCTGCCTTTGCCTGCTCTAGAGCAGCTAGCGGTGTCCACTTCCTTCCATTGGCCAAGATGGGTGCTGCTTGGGACACAAGTGGGTCACTGGAGTCTTGGAGCGTCATTTCCAGTCTAACCTTGGCACACGTGTACTCCTCTGCCAGGCTAATGATGGGAAGTTCCAGCATTCCTCTGCCATAAAGCCCAATGCTACTGAGGCACCTGGGAAGGCCAAGCCACTTCCTGGCATAGTCGTTGACCAGCCTCTCCAGTTTTTCCACCTTTGAGAGTGGAACCTCGTAGAGGGTTAGTGGCCAGAGGAGACGTGGCAGGAGTCCATACTGCATACACCAGAGCTTGAGCTTGCCAGGAAGCAAGGTTCTATCGATGTTTTCTAGGGCGCTGGCTATGTCCTTCCTGAGCTGCTCTACTTGCTCTTTGTCTTTGAGGGAGGCATCATACCATTGCCCCAGGCTCTTCACAGGCTTCTCGGTGACCGTTGGAATGGGTTCATCACCAATGTGGAAGCAGTGGTCTGACAGCCTCCCCTTGACGATGGAGATGCTTCTGGACTTGCTTGGCTTGATCTTCATGCGAGCCCGCTCGATGTTCTCTTGGATAAACAAAAGTTACCTACTGCAGCAACAGCAATGTTAAAAAGTGTGCATTAGCTAAACGGTCCAAACACAGTTTGAAAACAAGAAAGCAAAACTCATTTTATATTGTTTTGTTTTTGAATATAAACATTTAACAAGCTTCTTAAGTGTCATCTAAATAACAGCCATTCAGCCGTGCTGCATTGCAGAGCAGCATCAAGTTCTAAGCCAAAACTCACTGTGCTTGAAAGGCTAGGGTGTGATGACAGAAAAGCAGAGGGCATTACGCAAAGCAATGTTAACATGATGGAAAATGACATCATGTCACTATAAGCACAGTTAATGGTGAGGGCTTTCATGAGGATTATGTTTCACATATTTGATTCTATTAATCTTATTTTTTGTATTTAGTAATTTAGTAGGTTCCTGTTTTGTTATACTTTAGTTTAATAATGTTTGACACAACCCAATTTTATGTTTATTCAATCAGTCAGTTTAATACAGGTGGCAAAATTATAAAACATATAATGATGTGCCTCTTTTATTAAATTTGGTGGATTGTAATATAACTACCCCTTCCTGTTTTGGTAAGACTCTCTTAATACACGAAAACAGTCAGGTTTTTAAGAAATTGGCTGCTTATCAAAAAGGCCCTGGTCTCCCTAATCCTACTGTTGTGGTCAGCCATCATCAGAAACACGGAATTGCTCTTAGCCTGACCCCTCCACGAAGCTAATTTTCCCTGGGAGATCCTACCAGAAGCTAAAGCTCCGGGCAACATAACCCTCAGGGTCATAGGGGTACACAAACCCTCCACCAGACTAAGGTGGCAATTCAGCGGAGAGTATTTGAAGTCATGATAAATTTGTTTGTCTTTTTCAACCAATTCTACTTTGTCCCTCATGTCATCCAACAGTCAAAGAGTTATCAGTACACACAAATCTACACTAAACCTAAATGGACATTGTTAACATAAAACTGGTATGAAACACAGCAACGATATACATCCAAATACCAGCAAGAAAAATGTAACAAGATTGTCTTTTTCAAGTGTCTGTAACCAGAATTTACTTAAAGAAATGCAATTTATCTTGTAAAGAAAGCTTAGAAGTTTTAGGGATGTTGGTATTATTGCTGGGTGTTGTCATTCATTGAGGGTCCCATGAGTAATCAAAAATACGGTACATTAAACTGAGGGTGGGGACATGTCAGCTGAAGTTTGGTTATGAGAGAGGACTGGAGTACAGAGCCTGACTTATGGTCGTGATTGTTTCAGGAGTTGGGTCAAGGCCTGATGGGATATGCAGAAACTGTGTGCCCACGTGTGGTGCAGCGCTCCAGTGTCTGCAAGAGCCTGTCAGAGTGCATATCCAAAAGAAGTAAGCAGGCAGAAATATTTGTACGAAGCACACTGCTGGAGACTGCAGGGCAAATAATTTGCACCAGATTAAGGTAAAAACTTTTTTATGAAACAGGGGCAATTTATTTTTGAACTAAGCTCATTAAACAGGATATTTAAGTTTCTTAATATTGTCATTTTCTCAACGGTTCACTACCATATACTAAATCATTCTAATTAAAGTTGTCTTCACTTTATACCTTTGCATATTATTTACTTTTCTGTTTTGTATCTTTCCAGTGAACTAAGACATACATTGGCTGTGACTCTGGCTGAAAGCATGGCAGAACAGGTCCTGCAGGATCTGACTGCAGCACAAGACAAAATGGTAACTGATGATTTTTTACTCTAAAATCTGTGTTCAAAACTAAGGAATTTGGAAAAGCTGGGATATTACAAACCTTGATAAACATTTACTGACAATAAAATGTGGCTAAATGGATCTTTCAGTTGCTTTACAAATAAGTTAGAAGAAACATGTCAGCTTCTTTTAGAAGAATACAACTTGTCAAAAAAGGTTAAAATAAAAAGATTAAAATACAGAAATTATTGCCGTTTTTAAACTTTAAGAACTTATAAAACAATGATCATGTGGTAATCAGAAAGACATTAGAAATACAATGTATTCTGCAATTCTAAACCAAAGTCAGAATGTAAAGAGTGCTTGCAGACTTTAACACTGTTGGAGTAAACTGACTGATAGCAAACCTCTGTAAGAAAGCTGTCAACTGAAATAATGGAAATAGTTATCAAACAAACTGGCAAAATGGTGGTAGATTCTCTGCTATTTGAAACAATTTGATAAAGACAAATATACATATATACATCTGGGTCATGTGACTAAGAGCGGTGCTGTAGGTCATATGACCCATTCAGCAACAGAGCCCAACCTATCAAGTTACATAGGTGAGTTTTTGAGAAGGGCAGCCCACATGGAGCATCGATAAGTGCTGTATTTTGACATGAAAAATCATTTATCATATCTGAAATTAAGCAAATATTTCGGTAAAAATGTACATGGTGCTGCTTTAAGATTGGTTTAGTTAGACATTGCGTCTAACTTTCTGGCCAAATCAAATACACTATCCTGTCGCAGTATTCTTACACCCAGACCTTATGGGGAGAAAATTGCAATAATCGTAAAATTAAACATTTAACATTTATTTAACTGCTGGTTGGCCAATGCCACTGTTCATAAGATAATGAATAATTCAGCATGCTGTTGATCTGGACTGAAAATGACCCAATGTTTACAAAAATTCTGCTTTATAAACTGGGATCTCTCTTACTTTACATTCAGGAGTGCCTGATAAGTGAAAATTCATCCAGTGCTCAGAGAAACAATATCCCAGAGCTACGACTGACTGACAGTGATTTCCCAACTGATGATGTAAGAAACACACTCTAGTTCTCCCTTGCATTTGTGTGATTCAGAAAACATGAGCAAATATTCATCAGCAGAATTTTTGTTTTTAAATTTCATTCTTCTCTTTCTGCAGTACAGTCCAGCATTCTGGAGAAACGGTTTGCTTTCCAAGAGCCTGAGGCCTGCTGCTTCAATTAAAAGTAAGATGCAACAATTATCAACATTTGACGCTGGAGGGTGAGAAACAACAGCTCACTGAGACCTAGACATGTTTGGAAAGTTGTTGCGTTTCCAGTTATTAATTGTTCACCACAAAATGACCCATGTTGCCCATTCATTTGGGAATTACAACTTTCTAACACTGTAGTGGATGCAACATGCTTAGGAATGCCAAACAGTCAACCTGGCCATGTTTCTCTCTTCCATGATAAAACCATATTATGACAATAGTCCATCCATCCATTTTCCAAACCGCTTAATCCCTCATGGGGTTGCTGGTGCCTATATCCAGCGTTCACTGGGTAAGAGGCGGGGTACACCCTAGACAGGTTGCCAGTCTGTCGCAGGGCAACACAGAAAGACAAACAACCATTCACACCTAAGGACAATTTGGAGAAGCCAATTAACCTAACAGTCATGTTTTTGGACTGTGGGAGGAAGCCGGAGTACCCAGAGAGAACCCACAGGGAGAACATGCAAACTCCATGCAGAAAGACCCAGGGGTGTACTTGAACCCAGGACCTTCTTGCTGCAAGGCAACAGCGCTACCCACTGCACCACTGTGCAGCCCATATATACCCAGGAACATATAATTTCAGTTGATTTGTTTTTATATAATTTGCAATTTTACAAACAGAAAATCTACAAAATAACTTGAGAAATAGTGTCTGGGTGTGTTCGTTATTTTTTTCATTTCTGGGACCAAGGTGCCAAATCCAGATCCAAATGTAAATATACTTCATGTCACCTATAAGCTTTTTTAATGATTTTTTTTGCATTTGAAGATTAGAAATATGCCAATCTTTTTAAAATCTGTCAAATCATCATATGTTGCTGATTCCTGATACAGAAACACATGCAACAGTTCAATATGTCATTTTGTTATAATTAGTCTTTGCACCCCTCTGATAGTAACTGGGCCACTATCGCACACCTCACCCCACACATGATGGTCAAAGTGTGGACACTCGCCCTGATACAAACACAAAAGCCTTTACTATCAAGTATTGCTTAATCGATGCCACATTTCTAAACAAAATGCATCTGTGGGTTGAGCAACTGAGTTGAGTGTTGGGGCTGGTCCCATGAGAAACTTCTCTGCCGGTGTAATATGTTTTACTTATTAATATTATTTTAAGTCAACTAAACATTTCAAGCCATTTTGGTACAAAATCTGCCATTATTGGATCTGAATTCGGTTATGTTATTATGTCAGTTTATGGTCCTCTGTTGTTGTCTTCATGTGTTTTGCGCTGTGGTAATGGCTGACACCATTAGCATTGTCTGGAGCATAGCTTGCTTACTTACTTTCACACCACTGACTTTGAGCAAGCGAGACAAAGGAGAGGCCAGAAAATGGAGGAGGGAGTGATGAGGAGAAAAGAAGGAAAAACAGGCAGATGTTGACACAACAGTTAACTCACACTTCTGTTTTGTGGAAGCGTCATTGCTGTGAAAGTTATTAAACTGCAAGTACTATATTGTCGTTAATAATAATATTCCTTGTTTGACAGATTTATTCAATTCACAGGATTAGGTAGTTATTTAATTAAATGTTCTCCAATGTAAATATTATGTTTTTGATGGTTCTTCTAATTGTTTAGACCAACAAGACACAGTGAAAGTAAAGGATTAATAGCACGGGAGCCTGCCATGATCTCTCTTAGCTCTATGTTAGAATTGTTTTGCTCTCTTCAGTACAGTATGACTACAGCATCCATCTGCTGCTCTGTTTCCTCCCTTTCTGTTCTCGGCTCCCCACACTCTTCCTCCCACCCCCTCCTATCTCCGTGCTAACCCCTCCTCCTCCTTTTTCTCTTTTTTTTCTTCCTGCACTGTTCTGCACAATACTTCTGTTTACAGCTCTTTCACGTTTAAATGACAAGGCATTCTTACTCTTGGCTGGAGGCTCATATTTAATTCCCTCTTCCCTACACCTATCCTGCTGTGTGCCTCTCCTCAGTGATATTGCTTCATTTTCAGGTCTCCTGGATGCAGATTGTGAGCAACACACCAGGGAAAGAAGAACAGAGAGAGAGAGGGGAGGAGCTGTAAGAGAGGATGATGGAGGAGGAAGGTGTGTGCTCCCACAGTTGCCATTCTCAACCTCAAGTCCCTCCCCTTCCCCTTCTACTTCCTTGTCCCCCTCCCCCAAACTACAGAGGGGGAGGAGGTGGATGGAGGGGGAGGTGGCATTAGTGGATGCTGCAGAAGCAGTGTCAAGAGATAGTGGAACATCGCTCAGCCCTCCTCCCAGCATCCCCCCTATCTACTCCATCCCTAATCGAGCTCCAAAACAGGAGGCAGCTGGTCGTGGAGGCCTGAACGGAAAACAGGCTCTCTTCCCTGGCTGCAGCCTCTGCCCAGGTCTCTGTCCTGGCTCTGGATTGTCTGTTTCTCCCATGGAGCCTCTACCAAGCCAGGGACAGACTCTAAGGCACTACACTGCCTCCCGACCACGGCCACGACGCACGCACACGCAACCCCCATCCTCCAGGGCTCAGGTAAGATCAAAAGCATACACACATACCAAAAGCATGCAAATCAAGATCGATCTATCTATCTATCTATCTATCTATCTATCTATCTATCTATCTATCTATCTATCTATCTATCTATCTATCTATCTATCTATCATCCTTCTCTTGCTCCATGTACCCAGTCACTGAGTGTACTGTGTGTGTGTGTGTGTGTGTGTGTGTGTGTGTGTGTGTGTGTGTGTGCGTGCGTGCGTGCGTGCGTGCGTGCGTGTGTCTGTATTAAGAGTAGTCTTGTACGCTTTGGAAGAAGCATTTTCTGGGTTGTTCCCAAAGCTGGGAGGCCCAACCACTCTCCTGTCTTGAAAAAAACATCTTTAATTTAATTATTCATATTTTTGCTTTACTGGAGGCCAGTGTCTCTGTACTGCCCAACAAGCTATTTAGATAATTTGTTTTTTTCAATAGATCTAGCAAGTGAATAATCTTTTTAAATTTTTTGACGTATAAGGCAGCAGGAGGGTTTGGACATTCAAGGATCAAATAAACCAGGGGTGCCCAAAGTGTGGCCCAGGGGCGTTTTGCAGCCCTTGGTGAGATTCTGTGCAGCCTTCGAACCACAATTTACGAACAGCATAATTTTTGTCTGACGACTTAGGCAGTTGATGTAGATACACATGTAAAAGAAAATGTGAGAGTGCAATTTTTACTTAAGGCCTATCATTTTTGGGCAGGCCTGAGGACCAGAAACATCAAGTGACTTTCACTAAAATCCAGACTTTGGCAGACCCATATACTAAATTTGGGTAAATAAAGTAAAAAGTGAAACGTATCCACACAAAGATTGAGGATATTATATTCAGATTTATTTACTTTTTTATTTTCACCCTGAGAGCCTTTTTATGTTTTACATCTGCAATGATTAACAAGTTCCTTTTCAATGGAAATTAGATTGATTTTCTTTTTTCAATAAAATATTATTTGTTTAATTTAATGTTGAGGTAAAAATGGAAAATATTTAATTAAAGCAGCTTTTCAATTTTAGTTAAAAAAAGTTCATAAAATTGTTTGCCCCCCAAGTTTTTTTAACTGGCCCCCATGGTAAAAGGTTTGGACACCCCTGTTCTTTGCTCCCAAAGATACAGCATGCATCTAAGTGCTTCACAGTTAACCTCATGCTAAAGTGGGAGGGGTGTAAGATTAGGGATGTTGGTAGAATGCATGGTAAGGGCCAATTCATTCTACATGCAATTGTTTCAGTAGGTTCACTACAAACGAGTGGTGGCTGTACTTTTGTTCACTGAACAACAAAAAACTCTTACCGCTAGACTTTTTGTAAATCAACATTTCATGATGATCTATTTTTGGGGTACAATTTACAATTTAGTTTGTCGAAAGGCCATCCTCACTGACCCAAGAACAACCAAGTTGGCCTTTCATAAAACAACTGCAATATTACTTGCATTTCTTAGTATAGTTTAAGCTTATATCCAATATACTTATGTTCACATATGGACATTTTATAGGATGTCAGATCTATTGATGTGATTATGTATGTAAGAGAATGAAAAGGGAGGCAGTGGTGTGGCAAAGAAACATGTTGGCATGAGGCTCAGAGAGAGAGCTGGCAGTTAGACAGGAGGCAAAAACCAAAACAGAAAGACAGTCATGTCATTATGCTGGTGAAGATTCTCTTTGGAATGGTCATGTCATTAGACACTAAAGAAAATGGAGAAGCTACAAAATCCTAGAATATTGCATATGTAGCCCTGAAAAAATTTGTATATTAGCATGCTATAGCATTCAGACACTGGTATTCATTTTAGTCCCTGAGTGTACTTCAGCATTTACAGTGGGATGTAGTGGGGACACAACAGCACTCTCCATTACACCCACAGCTAATGGGCGGGGATTCTTCTTGGCCGTTGACTAGTCAGTGAAAAATGGCATATTTAAAATACCTTGATCCAGAACTCTTTCAGCATTATATTTCCCTAATGAGCTGGGAATACCGTCAAACCCAAATAAATAGTGTTCTAGTTGCAAGCTGGAAAAGCAACGTTTTCCTATATATTTCTTTGTATTTTATGCATTCAAACACTAAAGGAACATGTTTACAAATAAGTGTGACACAGTACTAAGTTGATCACTGATATATTGACATGTAAATGCTTTAAAATCACTGTTTATGTGACTATTGTCTTTACAGCAGCCAGTGCCTGAGGACAAGAAGGAAGACAATGAGACAATGGGCAGAGTGGATGAAGGAGTAGAGGAATTCTTCACCAAGAAAATCATCCCGGACTATGCATTGTGAGTTGTCAGTTTAATAGCAGACAAACACGCAAATATTTTGAAATATCAGTTTAAATAGAATATTATAATACAAATCAGATACTGAAACCTTAAACAAGTAACATAGTAACAAGAAACCATTACAGTAGCTCCCCAGATATAAACCAGGAGAAAATCATCCAAAAGAGTGAAATTAGAGCACTAAAGTTTCTACAGTTTTATACAGAGTTTCTAAGCTCAGTTTAATCGTTCAACTTTCCTTGCCATGCCTCATGTTTCAGAACTTACAGTGAGTCCAAGAAGTATTTGATCCCTTGCTGATTTTCTTCGTTTGCCCACTAATAAAGATCTGATAATTCTGCACGTTTAATGGTAGATGTATTCTAACATGGAGAGACAGAATATCACAAAGAAAATCCTGAAAAAAAATCTAAGGAATATATATTAAATAATTTGTATTTCATTGAGGGAAATAAGTATTTGATCCCTCTAGCCAAACACAGTCAATACTTAGTGACAAAGCCTTTGTTAGCAAGTAAAGCAGTGAGACGTTTGTTGTAGTTAACCACAAGTTTAGCACACACACCAGGGGGAATTTTAGCCCACTCTTCTTTGCAGATCCTCTCTAAATCAGGAAGGTTGGTGGGCTGTCACTTGGCAACTCTGACCTTCAGCTCCCTCCATAGATTCTCAATCGGATTGAGGTCCGGAGACTGGCTGGGCCACTCCATGATCTTCATGTGATGTTTCTTGAGCCAATCCTTTGTTGCCTTTGCTGTGTGTTTCGGATCATTATCATGTTGGAAGACACAACCACGTCCCATTTTGAGCTTCCTGGCAGAGGGGAGGAGGTTGTCCCTCAGGATTGTACGGTACAGTGCTCCATCCATCTTCCCAGTGATGCGGTGAAGTAGCCCTGTACCCTTGGCAGAGAAACACCCCCAAAACATTATGCCTCCACCTCCATGCTTGACGGTGGGCACAGTGTTCTTGGGGTCATAGGCAGCATTTTTCTTCCTCCACACATGGCGGGTAGAGTTGAGGCCAAAAAGTTCAGTTTTGGTCTCGTCTGACCATAGAACCATCTCCCAATAACTTGGTTCATCTTTCAGGTGATCATTGGCATACTTAAGGCGCACCTCCACATGTGCCTTCTTGAGCAGGGGTACCTTTCGGGCACTGCAGGATGTTAGTCCATTGTTGCGCAAAGTGTTGCCAATTGTTTCCTTGCACACTGTGGTCCCAGCTGCCTTCAGGTCATTTACCAACTCCTGACGAGTGGTTGCAGGATTTTTTCTGACCGTTCTCAGGAGCATTGTCACCCCACGAGGTGAAATCTTCTTTGGAGCACCAGGCCGAGGTCTGTTGATGGTCATGTTATACTCTTTAAATTTTCTAACAATTGCACCAATAGTTGTTACTTTCACATCCAACCTTGCTAATCTTTTTGTAGCCCATTCCAGCTTTGTGGAGGTCAACAATCCTGACTCTGAGGTCCTGAGACAGCTCTTTGGTCTTACCGATGTTGGAGACTTGAAATCTGTCAGATTGTACACAAGTGAGTAGTGAGAACAGGTGGCTTCAGTTCAGGTAACAAGCTGATTGGGAGTGTCTAACTGCTCTGTGAAAGGCAGAACTCCTAATGCATACTGAGGGATCAAATACTTATTTCCCTCAATGAAATACAAATTAATTAATATATATTCCTTAGATTTTTTTTCAGGATTTTCTTTGGGATATTCTGTCTCTCCATGTTAGAATACATCTACCATTAAACGTGCAGAATGATCACATCTTTATTAGTGGGCAAACGAAGAAAATCAGCAAGGGATCAAATACTTCTTGGACTCACTGTATCTTCAAGTCTAACGCAACTAAACAAAACTTTTCGCCCCATCATCAGAATTAGTTTTTTCAAACCTTTCCATTTATTTGAAAAAGCAAGACACCCCATGAAAACTTTTTCTAACTGTTTGGATGTGGATATTTAGTCTGAATTTTAACAATAGAGAGAATTTCAAATAATATTAATAGACAACAAATTTTTAATACTTTTGATAAAATACAATCAAAATGCTGATTGTGATCTGATAAGGAATAAATGAGGATACCACTATATTTACTCCCATTGAAAATGACTAAAATGAAACATTAGTGTACTTTATCAAGTGTATCATATCGGATGCACATAATGAGAACATTGTTATTCAGCATTTTAGGGAGCTTTGTCCTGTTAAGAAGTCAGACATTTATCTTTGGGCATATGACTGTTGAGTTTGAGAGTGAACACCTTGGTTAGATTGGAAAAAGCTCTCTCACAGCTTCAGAAAAAAGATTGTAGCAGCTTGAGTATGGTAAGGGATTCAGAGATAAAGTCTCAAAACAATCTCAAAGAAGTTGAAAACCCTTATATTAACTTCACAGAATATAGTCTTGAAGTGAAGAATGTTCAAAACCTCCCCAGGTCTTCCCCAGCAGGCTTTTGCCACTGCAGATATGAAAAAGCATGTAGAAGCTCACCTTTCCTGGGAAATGTGCAAGCAGGAAACCTTTACTCTCTAATAAACACAGGTCGCTCCATGTAGACCGTTCATGGCCACTCGTTTTCCATGACAGTTGCTGAGAATGACTGAGTAAGGAGACAACAGAAGTTTTTAATCTTAGTGTGGAGGTGTGGTTGACCCCATTGATAGGTGGAACACTATCTTCTAAGAGAAGAAAACAACAACAGCACAGATGTGCTACTGGTAATCAAAGGAGATAAATTAACTAATTAGACATGATTAAGAAATGTGTGACATGATGATGAAACTTAACAACATTAAATAACTGTCACACCTTATTTACATCCTCATTAACAGGGCTTGAGGGGCGTAGCACGATGCAGCTCGAAGGAGGGGCGCACCACATTAACCAGGTGGAATAGTGTGTGTCAAGCTAATAACAGATAGCGTGTTAGCTTATGTTTACTGCAACCTATGGGGATGATAAGATTTATCTTTATCTATGTATTAATAATTGTATTAATAATTGTATGATTATTAAAGAGCTTTATGTGCTAATTTCCTCCACTGTTTAGGTGGTGGATCAGCCAATCAGCTCTCTTTGTTCCCACTGTCTTAAGACACTCTCTCTAAAAGTCCTCCTGACATTTTTCACTTCAGGAGCTCTCTTAACGCCTGGGGTGCTTTGTGAATAACTTTTATCTTACTGAGATAAGAGAAGTCAAAGTTCTAAGATTTTTCTCAAAATTACATAACTCAAAGCTAATTTAAGTCTTAGGATTTATTGTGACTATGGAACAGGACTTCTTGTATAACGTTATTTGCACATACTGTATGAGTGTTACAATGCAGTTCAATCAGGAGGGTGGGGAAGTAACATTTCAACCAGTTGATAATGGTTTAACAGCAAAGTGATCTGCTGTTTAGTTTGGTTTTGAAATCAAGGTAAGATTTAACAATAATTAAAACTCAAACCCAGAGTTTCAGAAAACAAAAACAATCACAAAACCAAATTTATTTACAAACAGAGCTGTAACCCAGATCTCTATATGTACCTGTAAGCTATAGCAAAGCTAGGCTACAATTGAGGAAGCAGCTCATAAAAAGTAAAAAAGGAGCACAAACAAAAGCCAAACAAAAAACCTTAACTAAAACACAGGTCCCCTCAAAGCTAAACAAAAATCTAATTGCACAAACCAAGTTTACAAAAATGCAACAGCCAAGTCACAAACAACTAGCAAAGTAGAAGCTGCTCAAACATTGACATAGCTGCACTTTCGCTGAATGGAATTCAGCATTTAAACAGGGAGGCTTCTTTTGGGATTGGTTGAGCCATTAGTTGATGAGCCACTCACTTTTGCCAAAGGGTTCAAACAGGAAGTGCCAATAAGGATGAGGTCTGCACCTAATCCCACAGCTGATCATTGCGTTACTCCACCTGCACACTTTTGCACTTTGAAACTTGTTGTTTTTATCCAGAAAATACAGCACTTACATAATGACTCCTATTAATACTAAAAAACAGAACTTTTGCACTAATATTTTATTTTTGCATTGATATTTATTGACTGTCCATGTACAATTTTAAAACCAAAATTTTTAAAACCAAAACTTTTAAAATTTAATATTTTATTGACTGTCCATGTACAATTTTAAAACCAAAATTTTTAAAACCAAAACTTTTAAAATTTAATATTTTATTGACTGTCCATGTACAATTTTAAAACCAAATTTTGCTGCTTTTATTTATTTCTTCACTGCATGTGCCCTCTTATTTACTTTTATCTGAATGTTATGTTGTCTGTGTACTTAGTCTGGTAAACATGTCTTGTCTTCACCGTGGGACAGTGAGAAACGTAATTTCGATCTCTTTGTATGTCTGGAGCATATGAAGAAATTGACAATAAAGTTGATTGATTGATTGATTGATTGATTGATTGATTGATTGATTGATTGATTGAGGCAGCCAAAAGAAGCTATGACTGCACCATGACCCTCAACTAAACAGAATAAAAGAAGAATATCAAACTGGTAATCTCGCACAATCAAAGCCTAATGTATGAGTCTTGCTTTGTTGCTGTGCATCCGTGAAAGGAAAACAAGTAGGTTATGGATAGTCCATACTGTGATTGGCACTGGACTAGATCCCAGGTAAAGGTCAAAGTACTGAAAGTGCTAGAAGCAAAGCCTGAGTTTCCTTTTCAATGATTGAGTAACTTAGCTGACTCTTGTTAAATTTACGGGAAAAGAAACAGAAGGGATGATCAGCTCCATCTTCACCTTCCTGTAGTAAAACAGCTCCAGCTCCCGCTTCAAGTTTGAATGCATTAGATATGTCTGGAGAAGAGAGTAGAGGTGCATGGTACAAAAGGGATTTTACATTCTCCAAAGCATGCTGAGAGTCAGGGGTCCACACAAAATCTACTTTTGGGCTCAGCAGGACAGTCAGAGGATGAACTACAGTTGAAAAAATTTGACAGACCCATTTGCCGTAACAGTGGATCTAAATGGGTCTTAAAGAGAATTATTTGGATACCAGATCAGAGGACCTGTTTAACATTAACCAAATAAAGCATTTCAAGACAATAACTTAGAAGAAGTAGCTCACTGTTATTTTCAGCCAAAGGGGTAAGGCTAGCTGTTAAAGGGTAGGGTGTTCTCATGTTAACTCAGTTTGGGGAAAAGACATACTTGTAGTTGTCTTTTTTTTTCAGTAAGTAAAACCAGGTTTATTTTAATGTATACCTGTAACAAATTATTTTTTTAGATTAATAGTAAAAAGGATTAAACATTGATATAGGGACATTTCTTTTGAAAGAACTGAATGCTTAATGGAGTCTACTGATGGAGTCTACTGTGGGCTGCCTCCGATTTTTGATTCCACATTTTTGTCAGGCATAGAGTTCCCATTTCTTATTACTTTGTTATGAGACTACTAATCCTGGTGGGTTACTGAGTTAAGAAAACATGCAATAGTTCTAAACAGAAGCTGTTGGGGCAGTGGGATAAATGTTTACTGTACAAGCTTTATCGCTCCCTGGTTACTCTGCTTTTTTGCACATCAACCAATTTTTTGGAACTAATGAGCCTAATTTGTTTAAAATGCATAAATAGTTTTAATAATCTTAAACTTTCCATGACTGCATGATTGTTTTACAAGCAAATATGTGTTCTATTTGTTTGTAGAATTTCTATCTCCTACTGTGCCTGTCATTGCATCCTCACACAAACATATGTTGCCTTTCTAGGTTCAGATATTTCCCCCAACTCAGTTAGCTGTAATGCTGCATTAAACACGGGACAGAGGAGGCATTATTGCGTTCCTGGAAGACAGTTTTTTCTGTGCCACAAATACTGTTTTGTAAACTTTGAGATCTGTTTTCATTTTTGTTTCACTGTAGATCATTATGCATAAACATCTCATGCATATTAATTTATTGTAAATAGCTTTATCAGCCTCTTTTGTAGACATTTTGCCCAGACTCAAACTCACTGGTGCCAGGACTGTCTCCTCCTGTAGAGTGTGATATAGAACTGTGCAGCCAGTAGGGCAAAGCTTGCTCAACATGGGCAGCAGGTGGGTGTGAGTGCACGTAGAGCGAGGTAAAGACTTTTGACAAAGGGAAAGAGGGCAGCAAAGCATTCACCTCCATCCAAGAACAATATCAAGGTCTGAGTAAAACACTACAGGAAGTAGAAGATGGACACCAGAAGGGTGGTGCACAGTTATTTTCTCTGATTGTTTAGAACATGAGGAAACTCATGAGAGTCTATAGATGTTGCAGAAATCCTAAAATCCAACATTTATTGTATGTCAATGCTAAACGCCTAACCAAGACAACAGATTTTAGGGGTCAGTAGCTTGTGATCATTCCATGTAACAAGTATCATACTTGTCTCTTGGTCTTAAGTGCAAATGCAATGATTTCCTTGGTGTCATTCCCAGTTGCTGCTCCATCTGTTTTAGTTATAGCAACGGTTAGGAAGAGAAACTCCAAAATGATCTCATCAATGGATCAGCTAGCCCCTCAGTGGAATATTCAGAAATGTTTAAATGTAAATATTACCATCATTACTTGTAAAGATGTTTGTGGTGAAAGTATAACTGCTTGTTAAGTAGTCCTCCCTTTCTTCATTTGAATGCTCCATTGTCCTTCTGCCATCCTCTAACCCTAACCCCTGGTCACTACCCTATAATCTCCACTCAGAGGACTATGTGATGGATTTCAACAATTGATCATGGTCGATATTTGCAATGTGATGGTCCCTGTAGTAAAGAAATGTAGCTTTTTAAGACTACTAATTGTGGTGTCATAATACCATGAAGTAAAGTGTAGCATGGCAGTGCTGTTCCAGTCAACATACATTAGTGATAAGAATATCAGTTTTTCAATCAGTATTGGAAATGTATATAATATTGCCGGTTTCCTTAAAAAGATAAGAGACCCCTCAATGGGATTTTTAGGCCTTGTACACACGTAGCCTTTATAAAAACGAATATCCTCCCCACATCTTTAAAAAAAAAATACACACAGGATAGTTTTTAGAAAAGTATCCATCCACACAAACCCGTATAAACTCACCACTGAGTGCTGTTTTAAACATGCCAGAAGAATAGGGAGCAGTGTACCGCAAAGCTATAAAACTTTAACTTGACTCACCAGATGGATTTTGTTCCGCAGAGCTCCACGCATCCATCTGGAAATGTTGCATTGATGTATTTCAGAAGGAGGAATTTTATCAAAAATCCTTGCATATGATTGGATAAACCACTTGTACATCATCTTTACTGATGTGCTACTTCAACCACTCACATCGAAACCAACCCTGCTTACAAAAGTAACACAGGGAAAACCAAAACAGAACAGCCGCCATCATAGATGACATGTTTTGATAAGAAAATACAGTTTTCTGTTCAACAGCTTCTTAAATCTGTGCTTGCTTTGAACACCTCCAGGATGCTGAAAATAGATAATTTTGAGTCTTCACCCTTCAGTTAGCGCCTCCAAGCCAAACAGTGTTTTCAGCTTGATGTGGTAGAGCTTTAATATTTTGTTTTCACTTATTGGAAATCAGTTGAATTTTTTTAGTTTCCAACTGGCTGGTCATCAGTCAGTCGATCGAGGTGAAAATAATCTGATCCTACTTCCCACTTGATTTCTCAGTGCATTTCTAAACAAAAACTAGTCAGAATATCCTTACTCGTGATTATGTCATACACAACTTGGCTTTACTTTTTGGATTTGCTCCTTCCATTGGTGTACTTGCTGTGGTCATGTTAAGATGGTTTTATTTGAGACAGCCAGCAGATTTAAAGTCCTTACATGTAATGCCAACCAAACGCCCACTTGCTGGGTGTCCCACTGCAGGACCCACTGCATACCTTGCCACTTCTGGAACAAAGAATCCTAATCTCTGGGAGTTGATTTTGCTTTGTCTGCCATCTGCATGAATGTTACCTTTGTGAACCAGAGTAGAGCATGTGACTTGGTTCTTGAACCAGTAGTTGAACCAGGCATTTGAACTGAGTGTCTCTTTCTTCTGTTGCTCTTTCTGCTGTCTCCCCACTGCAGAAAAGGCCGATGGGAGGAGTCAAACCCTGCCCAAGCCCTTTCCTCAGACTCAAGCTCCACCCCCGTTTCCTCTCCATCTGACATTACTCTATCTACCACCACCACCATCACCTGTCCTTCTGCTGCACCTACTGACACTTCCTGTCCATCCCTTGATGTTCACTCCCTTTCCTCATCTACCACCTTCCCCTCCACAACTTGCTCCATCACCACCACAATTCCTACAAAAAATATAAAGAAAAGGTTTGGTGATTTCTTCGCCTTCAAGAGGGCTCGAACAGGTCGACCTTCCAAGACAGGCAGTGGAGATGGAGGACAAGGAGCTGAAGGGGTCAAGGTCAAAAGAACCTCCATTGCAGATCTCATTCGACCCCTACGGGAGTCCAAAGACAGGGACAGAGATAGGGAAAGGAACAAGGACAGGGAGAAAGAAAGAGGGAAGGGGTCAGAGGAGGATGCTAACATTTGTAATGATGCCACTACTACAGAAGGAACTGTCGCCCCTGGCCACCATCTTACCGACGTTGTGAGGGAAACAGTGCTCCACGCTGAGTCATTAAGCACAAGGCCATCCAGTGGGACAACTCCTTCCTACCCCACCATCGCCACAACCCCTGAACTCACTGCCTCTGTGCTTTCTGAACTGGAGGAAGCAGCAGTTCCTGTACCTCCACGTCTCAGCCCCACTCCAGCAGTCATTACAACATCAGCAGAGCCAGAGATGCAGTCGGGAGGTCCGCCATGTGGGGAAAGGAGACTGAGGGTTACCAAGAGACTGAGAGAAAACAAGAGCCAGAGTCTCATACTGCTGACAGGATTAGAGTCGGAGGACAAGGATAATACACCCAATAAGGTCAGTCTGACAACACACTAACCTCCCCAATGTTGTTAATATTTACAGGAGCACATTGTGATAAAGTGTCGTATGACTCATCAACAGGTGAATAATTTTTATTAATTTATCTGTTTTGTTTTCGTAATTTTTTTTTCCAAAAGTTACAGCTGTTTTTTTAGAGTGCTGTGTGTGGAGAGTCTGGCTGCGGTCTGCAGTGGTACATGTATGTATCTGAGTGTGTGTGTGTGTGTGTGTGTGTGTGTGTGTGTGTGTGTGTGTGTGTGTGTGTGTGTGTGTGTGAGAGAGAATCAAAAAACATGGCAGTTTAAGGGACTATTTGAGCTGGATTGTAAAAGGTTTTAAGCTCGTCAAAGATGAAAATTGTCTCAAGCAGGCCAGAAACACCAATGCTTGAAGGTCAATGTCCTGCAACATTTCCTCCAACAGTTTAGTCTCATCAAATTTGACATACTTAGGCTTTATTTTTTTGTAAATACAAAAATTGATAAAAGGCATCATTTAATTTTGTTGTTATAGACTTTGCAATTTAAAATTCATACTTTACAGTGTAAATCTCAGTTCACATTCAATAATGCAAAGGTTCCATTCCATCCATTTTCTGTCACGCTCATCCCTATTGGGGTCATGAGGGGTACTGGTGCCTATCTCCAGCATTCAAAGGGCGAGAGGCGGGGTTCACCCTGGACAGGTCATCAGTCTGTCTCAAGGCAACTGAGACAACTGGTTAATTAGACAACTAATTAATTTGTTGTCTGTTTAATTAGTAAAAAAATAAAATACGATAAAATGCTATTTTTGGAAGAATAAAATTCTCAGATCAGCGGGTTGATCAAAAAATATTTGCAGATGAATTACAAAAAATGAGTGGCCGCCTGTCATAGTTGAGATGTTTGAACCGAAATGCAAACAAAAACTTGGGAGTCGCATGTTCTACATGAAGGATGTGTATTACAACATAGGCTTAAAGGTAAAGGGAACACAACAGCGATGAACAGAGTAGCGTCACGGATGACAACGGAGGACCTGACAAGGTGTCTGACAGAGAGAACTGAATTTAAAAGGGGAAGAGACGGAGGGAAACAATGGATGGATAATTAATCACAGGTGAACTGAGGGAAACAATCAGGCAGAGGGAAAGGAGGGTAATGAGCTGGCAGGTGCAGGGAATTAACAGAACCTATCGGGATATGGAGAATGGACCAGATAAGGGAAAAGGATCTAACTAACTCAAAAGAAGCAGAAAACGTAACTACAGAAATAATAAGATAACTAAATCTATCATAACCAATAGTATAAATAACCAGAACAGAAACTAAATTGGAGAAAGGCCAACATAAAAGGGGTGACAGTGGCATAGAAGTTGAGGAGTTCGTCCTGCAATTGGCACGTTGCCAGTTCAAACTACTAATATCACAAAAACATTCAGTTTCTTCTTTAATATGTCTTTTTATATCAATTACTATTTTTTTAAAGTCAATGAAAGACAGACTATTTATTGTTCAAGCTTTTCCCAACTTTTTTCCTGCCACTAACTACAGCCAAGCTTCCCTGTTTTCATACAATTAGTACAGTTTTTAATTGCTCAGAAAGTGTCTTGATTAGAATAGAATAGAAATATAATGTATTGTCCAACATTGGGGAACTTCAGGTGTACCAGCAGCTAAAAATGGAAGCATGCAGATACACACAAACGGTAAAAAAAATATAAAAACCAAAAATGAGAACAAAAGCCTTTACAAATATTTCTGATATATTTTTGCAGCTTGGATGTTTAGCAGATGTCTCTGCCTCCTTCTTTGCGCTTGGTGTATAGCCCGTGGATACTAGATTTGGAGTGGAAGTCACCATGCATGGTGAATAGCGTTCATGTTTTAACATCAGTGACCTGAATTTCCCCCTTTGGCCAACTATCTCAGCAGGATATCTGATCACTGGCAAGGCATAGCTGTTGATTGCCCGGACCTTGTTCTTGCCATTGAGCAGACTTCTCAGAACTTGACTTACTCGTTGCAGGTATTTGGCTGTTGCTGCTTTCCTTGTGGCCTCTTTGTGGTCGCCATTTGCTTGTGGTATTTCAAGGTACTTATAGCTCTCTTCAACATCTGCTATTCCTTCTGGGAGTGCAGTCCCCTCTGTGTGGATTACCTTCCCTCTTTTTGTCACCATCCGGCCACATTTCTCAAGCCCGATTGACATTCTGATGTCCCTGCTGTAGATCCTGGTGGTGTGGATCAGGGAGTCAATGTCTTGATCACTCTTAGCGTACAGCTTGTTGTCATCCATGTACAGGAGGTGGCTGATAGTGGCCCCATTTCTGAGTCGGTATCCATAGCCAAATTTGCTGATTATTTGGCTGAGGTCTGTGCAGAACAGCAGAGGGGACAGGGCATCTCCTTGGTATATTCCACATTTGATGGAGATTTATGCAATTGGCTTGAAGTTTGCCTCAAGGGTAGTTTTCCACAGCCTCATGAAGTATGCAGTGAAGGCTCTCAGAGGGCTGTGGACCTTGTACAGCTTCAGGCATTCTAGGATCCGTTTGTTTGGCATTGAATCATAGGCTTTCTTGTAGTCAATCCATGCAGTACACAGGTTTGTTTGTCTGCTTTTGCAGGGCGACTCTTCTGTCAACCATCAGCTGGTGTCTGGCTCCTCTGAAGTTTTTACATATGCCTTTCTGCGCTGCTGTCCTATATCAGACAGTACAATGATAGTCCTGAAATCCTGAAATTCATGACTCATCAGTAGGAAAACATTTGGCATGTTAATACAAAGCTGAACTGTTTTTACCCTGAGGACCACAACATCTCACTATCCAGTGGTGGAAGTATTTTTGATCCTGAGTAATTGGTGATTGTAATTAATCTGTGTTTTCATAATAAACCACTAACATTCTGTTTTCACTCTGGGACACCTGCAGCTGATCGTTCCTAAAACTAGATATTCCCCTACTTGTGGAAAAATGTTTTCCTGTCCCCTGCTCTTGAAACATTCTATGTAACTCAGCAGAACCAGTCTGGTGCAAGTAGACTAAACCATTTTGCACCTTTCCAAAGGGGAGATAGAGATCTCTTAAACATCTATTATTATTGTTAATGCTAAATTCTGCCTCTAAACTACTTCATTCAGGAAGGTTGAATGTCATAATGACATTAATTCATTAAAAACAAAAATGACTTCATCTCACGCCTTTTAAGAGCTTCTCTCTGCAAAGGGCCTAGGTAAACAGTACATTCCCATCCCCTCAGGTGCTTTCTCTGCTAGAAACTATAACAACATTGTGTCCATTTTCATACAATCTTTGCAGATCTACCTGTCTTCATTCATACTCTACTTCTATTCAACCTCAGATGGATGCTGCAAAAGTGATATGACTGAGAGGGAATGTTAAACTGTGTCAAACAACTAAAATAGTTTTGACTGAATCTTTTGAATCTTTAACATAGCACTGTTTTAGCCATTCTAAGGATTCTTTTTAATCTTCATGTTAATGTCTGCTCCTGACCGGGCTGCCTAGATTTCCCTGTTTTTGACTGGAATCCAGTAAGAATGCTGATGTTGATCTTTGTTGTTGGTTAAAAAAAGGGAAACCTGTCAGTTTATAAAATATGGAATTAGTTCATTCCTGCTGCTTCGATAGGAAGAGCTGGGTAGCAGCCACGTGCTGCTTTTCAAACACAGGAATTAACTTATCAGCGTAGTTGATAGCTTTGGTTTGGAATATCAACAGTTAAAATCAGAATGTTTAATACCAGCAATAATAAATGGTTCACTTTTTTTTTAGCTTCTCAAAACCCTTTCTCATGAAAACACATAAAGAGTGCCTGGTAGGAAAGAGACAAAATTACTTTCCCCAAGTTTGCTTAATTTTTTGGAAAGGATTGGGGATCAAGCCAGGGATCTTCCCTCTGGAGAAGGACTTTTCTAGAGAACCAAGAAAAATGTCAATTAAAGCTGCGGGACATCTTGCTGATGTGCAGCAGATTAGAAATGCAAGAATATTTAAACACATGATGTTTTGGAGAAATAATCTACTTCAGGGACACACAATTACAGATACTGTAAGATTTTAGGCATCTCTGTAGGGTGTTGTAGCTCTAATTAATATTCATATTAAACACCTCTATACTCACTGTTTTTCAGAAACATGCATCTGAGAGCACACCTGGCTTTGAACAGAGGCTTCAGGTGATGCTGCACAGAATGGGAGTGTCAAAAACTCCACCAGCCGATACCAAGATGTACCAGGTAGACAAGGTAGGAAAGTGTGTATGTATGTGTGTGCGTGCGTGCGTGCGTGCGTGCGTGCGTGCGTGCGTGCGTGCGTGCGTGTGTGTGTGTGTGTGGTTATCCCCAGACACAGGTTTTTTCTTCCTTCATCCACATCATTTAAAAGCTCAATTTAGCTGAAATTATCACATTCACATTCCTGCATAATGCTGATTAATCCAACTTTTTTACATTTCTACGTGTCATTTTTTTAATAGTTATTGTTTCAATAGTTGAGAAGAGCTTTCAGTTCACCAAGTTGTAAAGAACCTCACTCATTACACTGTTCCTATGTGATGAGTGATTAATTTTGACCCTTGAGGAGTACCCACTGATTGCCTGATTAAAATTTCTGGTTCACATAGTCTTGAAAAAATACTTAATGCTCTAAACTAATTATGCGCAAGGGAAAAGCAGGATTCTTTCATCAGCTTCTGCATCTGTACAGTGGAAAGAGCAGTCATTTGCCTAATTTAGTGTCTGACAGATTACAAAGGTTCTGAAGAGTAGTCCCAGTGTTGAAATATTGTAGTTTAATGTTGTTTAATGTTTCTTTTACAGAATAAAGATGATGAGTTGAGAAAAGCTGCCTCTGAAGGTAAGTTTGCTCTATAACCCTTCAATACACACTCTGGCCTTTAAATTAGCCCCTGTTTTAAGAGCTGGCAAAAATGCCATGAATATGACAAAAAACAGTGAAAACTCAAGAAGGAATGGTCTCATTTGAACATATAATTGCATTCACATGTAGATTAATCGGTGTGTAAATCATTTGGTGAAAAGTCCTATTTGGTCTTTTGACATACACATTCATACACAGATGCATGTCAACACACACATCACAGTCTCAGTCTTGGGAAAAAAAAGGCCTTCCTCAAAGCAACTGATGATTTTTTATCCTGGAGATGATTATAATAATAAAAGTTATGCCATTTACAGATTCAAAGTTTATTAACTTTTATGACACAAAATTGTTTTGCTAGATGGATGGAAATGCATGTGAGTAAAAGTGATGATATTTTACTGCTAGTTAAAAAACTCAGTATGGTTTAAAAAAACATTCTTGTTTTTATTACATGATTGTATCTTGGTAACCTCAAATTAGAATTTTGCCTCTGTGTTGTCTAATGTTATATGACTGTTTCTTTCTATACTTAAAGGCATGCTATGCAACATTTTTCACTTAATTAATGTGTTCCATACCGATTTGGATGATTAAATGAGTCATTTCAGGTCGAACAAAGGTTTTCTCGGCCGCCCTGGGGGTCTGTGGGGGAAATACCGCAAGAGCTTACGGCCCGCACACACAGAAGTCTTGCTTTACGGCGAGAACTCCATGTGTTTTTGCCCTGCCATTCACTATATGCACGCGCGAAAGCAACAACAAAGAACCGCGTGTTAACGTCAAATAAATATGCAAGCATATCGAGTTTTATTATTATTATTATTATCTTTTTTTTTTTTTTTTTTTTTTTTTTTATGTTGGCAAGATGCTACCGTGGCGGCGGCGAGGCGGCGGCTGCGGCTTTGCGAGGCGGTGGCAGTAGCGTCTCGCCAACATAATAAAAAAATAAAAATAATAATAATAAAACCAAGATAGCGCTGCGGGAAGCTTGATGTTCATACCTTCACTGTGTTAGTCATTGTTTGTACTGCCGTTTTTTCCACTTTTCGTTGCGTTCGCCTGTCTGCTAAGCTCAAAACAACCGCGCCTGGCTTGACGGTGGAACCAGAACAGCTGAGCATCTTTACGACAGTGCACTTTTACTTTCGCCCTCTGGGGGGAGCCTCGCTGGAAAATCAACCCCGGTTGCATAGTATACCTTTAAAGGGGACATATTCTTTTAAATCCCTCCTTTTCACATTTAAGTCATTCAGTTGTGGTTTATAGAGTGTAACTGCAATGCTGTGTTCTGAATTCCTCAATATTGTTGTCCCACAGACCCTTCTTCGCCCTTGTTGTTAAAGGAGAAGTCCGGTCAACAAGGAAAAATTAATGGATCATTAGCTATACCTAAAACTAATACGTTTGTGGTGATTTAATGAATTTAGCACTAATCAATAAGAAAATAAAAGCATAAATTGTCATCTCGATCACTGTGTCTGGGGGCGGCTATTATTGTCCAAATATGGGCAGTAATGGCCGCCTTACATCACATCCCGTGACATTATGTTGCGGCGAGGCACTGCGCTTCACAAGCTAATTCAATAGGAACTGTTGTACACAGCTGCAATCAACAACAATTATTTCGGATTTTTCACTATTGAAATTTGCGAGAGCTATTGTTGAAGCAACAATGCCGACATGCATGGCAGTTGGATGTTCCAATACATCGGGTAAAAGTGAAAAAAACATTAGTTTTTTCACCTTTCCGATTCATAATCCACCATGGGCTCTTTTGTTGGATTGCCAACTTAAAGAGGGAGGATTTGCCATTGAACTTCTGGCCAGAGAAAAAACACGTCATCTGTAGCCAACATTTCGAAGAAGAATGTTTTCAAGATGACATGAGAGCGAGGATTTTCGGTAGGTTTTTCTTTTTTATAATGTAGAATTTGCAGGGACATTTGTTTACCGACCAGAGGGGCGGAGTGATATGACACACTTGGAAAGAATGCTCACTGTTGCGAAGCCCACTTATTTTATGCAACTTTGGTCTTCTTTTTTCTAAAGTCGCTTGTAAAATTCATGAGTTGTGGGTTGCAGTTTTTTTTGGGCTTGTTTCTTAAAGTGAAGTCGATTGTTTTGGCTCTAAACTAAGTGAAATATCCCTCCGCCTCATAACGCACTGGAGCTCATCCTGACAGGAGCAGAGTAAAGGCAGAAGGAGCCACTCTGCCCATATTTTCTGCAGTTTACGGCTGCAATAACTGATGATAACTACTAAAAGTAGATTTGGCAGATCACCATTTTGAGCAGAGATTGGTTCTAAAGATGAGTTTTTAGATGAGATGAGTTTTACTCTCTGATAACATTGCAGAACCCAACCCATAAACCGTACTTTAATGCCTATTTGTTGTCTTTTTATGTCTCTAAAATGTTAAATTAGTATTACTTTGAATTTAAATGCTTAATACCATGTCTATCTTTGTTTAAGAGGCAAAACACAATATTTTGACATGAAAACGGGTATTTATTTACAAGGGGACAGATAGGGCATTGGGACTTGCTCAACAGCCGATCCCGCAACCTGATGTCACAAACTGGGAGGTGGCAGTACTGTTCTTGACCAACATGAATGCCTCCACTAAAGGAAATTCAAATGAAAATTACTCTTAATTAAAAAAAACTTATCATTTATTTAAAAGTGTGTAATAATTGTATATTTAAAGCACTTTCAGCAGTTTGAATTCTGATTTTGACCGGACTTCTCCTTTAAGCGAGTCTGAGATCAACTTGTTTTGGTGTGGTCTCTTTAAATGCAAATGAGGCACTTAACACCCTGCCCTGTCCCCCTCCAGGTTACAGAGCATTCCACACCATGCGTACAGCCACTTTTGTTGTATGCTGCAGGATAGAGTCATGAAAGGTCTGGGTTAATACACTGAACAACTGAACATTTTCACTCATCCACTTCTAGCGCAATCATCCTTCAGCTTGAACTACAAAATCGCAGCACAAAAAAAAATTACGCATTCACAAAATTGGTCACATTTTGGTCACATAAGTTCAAGAAGTCCATGAACTTATTTAGCTGTTCTGCAGCAAATATTATGATGTTATTGTTATTGTTTCACCGGGTCCCGTCTACGGTGAAGCACCCTCGGTGGACCCAGTTCGTTTTACCCAGTCAGGTGACCCCCACTTACCTTTTACCTTGAATGTAGGACGCATAAAACAGACAAGTATGCTTTTAGTTATATTTTATCTACGTAAAGACAGAGAAATAGTTACAGTCACACCAGCGCTGATGGGCCCCTGATCGGCAGGCAGCCTCGAGTGCTCATCACACAAACATTATAAAGGGATCTCGGGACACACCCATACAAGGGCGGTACACATCCAAACTGTGACATCAGCAGGGAAGCTGTGTCACCTCCGGGGTGGTATTTGATAGATATGTGCCAATCTTTTGGGTCAGTGCCATGCAGTTCTGGGATAAACAGCTTGTTCCACTTGACCTTGTTGATATCCTAACAGACCCCCTGATGATGTGTCATTATGGCACATCACCAAAGATGATCAACCAGTGGAACGACAGCTCTCAGTCTGTCCCTCTCCCAGAACAGTCGGTCATTCCGTCCAATCCAAGCAATCCAAGCACGTCAGCTTCCGGCTTCCAGAGTCCATCCATCCATGTTCTCCATGGCAGTCGATAGTGCGGCTCAGTCTCTGGGGTCACACAATCTCTGCTGGTGTGCCCGAAAGGCACTTTGTAGAAAACAGTCCAGTTGTCCGTTAGCCCCCCTTGTTGGTGTGCCCGAAAGGCACTTTGTAGAAAACAGTCCAGTTGTCCGTTAGCCCCCCCTGTTGGTGTGCCCCAAAGGCACATCACAACGAAAACTGTTCAAAGGAATGGGCCGGACAAACCACAATGGAAACATCTTAGCATCAATCAGCATGAATACTTCATAATTCAGCATTTTTTCTCAACACCACAGTCCAAGCATTTTAACTACAATTTAGGGTTCAACTATTTGAGCTAGGCCTGTTTTAGGTTCCTATGCACACATTATTTTAAGTTTACTTTAGACCAGATAAGCTAAAGATGTACCTTAATCAAGGCCAAATTCGTCTACTCTACCCCCACCCCAAGAAACCTCCTACTCGGTCCTCCACTCTCCATTCCTATGGACAACCATCCATCACCTTCAATCCTCACAAATCCAAGAGTACCAGTAGGGGGCATCAGAGGGCAGGCTGAGCCTCAAGCAGGAAAACCCCATCTCTCTAAGAAATGGTAAAAAACCCGATAGAGCCCAGTCTAGGGGAATCCCACTCTGGGCCAATCTGAGCGAGAAGACACCCTGTATTGAATCTAAAAATTAGCCTTACCAAGTAATTTATGGATCTGTGATAGCCATCAGATCCTGGTTCTCCACATAACAAAGCAAAAGGATTACAAGAACTGTAGGTCTTGGTGTGTGTGTCTGTAACAGAGAGTTTTCATTCTTAGTCATAAAGCCATAGCAATCAACATAATGCAACATCACAGTATAAACATCATAACACATAAAATCAAACATGGAAGTCAGTCGAAAACAGAAAGGAGAAAGAAAAGAGAAAAAATCAGTTTTGTGATATAAAAAGAGTCTGTACGTCAATAACGCAAGTAAAAAACGTCAGGCCAGTCTGAGCACGTGGCAGACATGAATCTATTCTACTCATTTAAGTGGTCAGCTCAGTGTTCTCAGGCAACTGCTCCTTCATGGCAAACAGAAAGAAGAAAACATAAAAAAAATTCACAGGTCTCTGGCATGTTACTCCCAAACTTCTTAAGTCCTCTTCTTATTCCTCAGCATGGACAAAAACGATTTAGTTGGATGGTAATGAGTGTCCTGTCCTTTTTCAGGCAATAAGCATTTTATCCCCAGGAAAATGCTCTGTTGAGATGGTTGGCAAACACCAGGCCTTGTTTACTGTTGGATAATAGAAACAAGGTGTAATTAGTGTTCTTATCAAGACTCCCAATCCTTCTTTCATTTACCTTCTTCAAACACTTTCACATCCAGATATTTCCGTTCACAATTATTATGCTCTTAGCTTAACCTCCTTTACTGTAATCATTAGATCTTGCATTCCTCTTATATAAAAGGAGGAATCTGAAAGTTCAACATTATCTGCAGCAGCATTTCTCTATAATTCTTTCCCATGTGTGTCTCACCTTACAATTGTCCAACAGTTGAAAAATCTCTGCAATAGAAATTTATCATATTTTTCATGGCTACTGTGACACGGTTCATCTCAATTTATCTAGCACACAGGGAATTGTACTAAAACCTTTCAGAAACTTCTTACTGAACCAGCTCTAAAATACTTCACATTTTTCTAAAAAGTCCAACAGAAAAACCCTTAAGTTTGTAAAAGAAAGCTCTACTATATATATTTGCAGAATAATGTTGTGATATTAATCAGAAGCAGCACTATGTACTTCTTGTCTTATTTTGAAAAGCTCAGCTAAGAGAAAGGAAGTGTGTGCATGCCCCTCGCCCACACGGAGTTGTGATTTGTTGCTATTCAGGAAGTGTGTGTAGCCCAGGGCGGAGACAGGAAGTAGTTCTGTGAATCAGTTTCAGCTTGACGTGCATCAAACAAAAAGACTTGTAGTTGAATGCGCCCTTCACCTGACGCGAAGAGCAATTCTAACCCCATTAATTCTTGATTTTTTAATCACTTCTGCTTGTTTTAACAGACAGCTTTTGTAAACAACCCTGGTTTTATCGTATGTCCCCCTGTTTGAATCTTGTTTGAAACAAACCTTTAAACTGTAGTATGCTGTGAGCAGTAACTCATTGTTGCTTATTAAACACATCGCCCCCTGACCATGTAAGAAGCTCCATACTGCTCTAGGTCTTTAAACCTTTTTCAGTCATTCAACATTAGTTTATTTGATAATACATCCAAGCATAATTATATCCCCAAGTAAATCAACCCTTTAACAAGTATCTAGTTTTTGTTCTCATGTGTTTAGTTCATCCTTGAAAAACTTTAAGCAGACATTATTCCGAGTGATTTTCTTACAGTTTCATTCATTTATTATTATTATTACCGTTGTGATCTTATATCACCCAGTGATCTATAAATCCTTATTTTATGTTTGCACCGTCTTGTCCCAGCAGATTAAAAATTCCCATTTTAGAATTTGCCTTTTTGTTTCATCAACCACTGTCTGTTGTAATTATTCAAGAAATTGTGCACTTCCTTTAAACCCTCTTAAATATTGACTACCCATTGGTAAATGATCAGCTTTAAGTTTTGCCCCTCTTTTAATTCTTTGTTTGAACACGTCTCTGTCTCCGTATTTGTTTTGGCCTCTATAATTTTGTTCTTTGCATTTTAAGTGTGAACCTGGTCAGGATAGAGAAAGTCATTTCCGATGCTCCTTTTGGCAACCCCAGCAAACCCAAAAACAAAAATGTTCACTGTCAGTGTTAGGTTACAGGTAATCCCTGTGGGAACACGACGTCGTCTCCTTTGTCCAACCTGGTTTCAAGCGCCTGGGTCATCGAAACACTCCACCACCTGCGACAAATCTTTGACATTTTCAAACCACAGCAGCAATTCCCGGGTGTCCACACCCCCTGTCTGAAATGTCTCTAGTCGTAAGCCCAGGCTTTCAGTTTATCTCCTCTTTAATGTCCCCCTTTCGGGCCCATTAACCCCAAGTTGCATATTGTTGAATCCCCATTTTCAAATGTTCTTTTTGTTGAGAGTCCAAGAGTGTGTTCTAGGTGCGTTTCCTGAACGCCAACCTCTCCATGTCATGTTCGTGAAACCTTGTAGTTGAATTCCATCACCTGTGAAGCAAAGCAGTCATGCATAGTCTTGTTAGCACAGCAGGAGTTTCACTGTCCGGTGCCATTGCAGCTCTGATGTTCCTCAGAGCCAACCTTCATGCATTGATATCATGTTGAAGCCGTTATCCTCCTATCATCATCTTGTGTCCAGGAGTCACTTCTGCTGTCCTGACCAGATACCAAATGTCCAACTAATCTAATTGACCTCATTACTTTTCTGCATGTACAAGAGGACGATCGTTAGATTATCCTGGTCTAAAAGACCACTAGGTTAATAGATGACTAAACTATATTTATGTGGGTTTATTTCTTCTGGATGTTTTAACCTGTAGTTAAAGAACAACTATTGTGCTATTTTGTGTTCAAACAGATAGTTGTTAAGTCTCCTCACACCTTTTAGGTAACTGCGTACAATTCCAAACTATTTACACTGGTGCTTTAATCCCTAATTTACCCAAGTTATTTATTAGAATAAGGCATTATTATTCTAAACTTCCAGTTTTATCCATTTAAGTCCTTAACCTTTGTGGTGCTTTACATCCTAATTATTATGTTCTTAGTTGCGCCTCTGCTTACTTTAAGATACCCAGTAAATGTTGTGCTCACAATTTCTCCTTCGCTTGAACAAGGTTAAAAGGTTTAGAGTTTATTCTGCTTATATTGAAAAATTAGCTTGCTCACTCGTTCGTTCATTCGTTTATGCTATTAACTGTTGCTGTAATGCCTACTTTAACTTTTTCGCCCACTAGTTTTTTCATGATCATAATTATCGCTCATTGATGTAGATGTATATATATATATATATATTTTTTTTTTTCCATGTCGTCTAAATTGCATACATTGTTCTTATCCATATTCCTTTTATGTTTAAACGGCCCCCCTATGTATCCCACTCCTTACTTTAATCACCAATACTCATAAGTTGTTGAACCTGTTTAGGTTTAGCATAATTACTTAAGCTGCTCTATGCTCTCATCCCGTAACTTAATATTTTGGTGCAAAATGGATGTCTTTTAGCGGTTTCCCCCTATTTCTTCTCATGCATGATGTATTTTATGAAGCTTATTGTATCTTAAAGGTGCCTCTTTGAATCTTATTCAAAACCCCCTGTGGGGTTAATAAAATTCCAAAACATATCTATATGTATTTTAAATGATTTAAATAAAAACTTTGTTAGAAAAGTAAAAGAAAATCCTTCTTATCAGCGGCCCAAAATCTCTACCAGCTTTGTTTCCAGACCAGTACCACTTGTCCGAATGCGTTTGACCCTCTTATCGCTCGCTAATAACAGCTCTGACTTAAAACAATTAACATCCTAGGGGTTTAATAATAATCTTGATTGCTTTTAATCTGAAAGTTTTCTTCTAAGCGCATCCGCCTATGTGTATGTTTCTAATGTGTGTTTTGTGTTTTAATTATGAGCAGGAAAATCTGATGTGAAATGCAGAAGGGGTGTCTGCCAACTCATCTTTGTTTCGTGTTGTGGTCCATTGAAGGTTATCCGATGCCTCTGTCTTTGCCCCTGCAATTAGTTGTCCATTTTCAGTCCTCATGTCTCAGTTCAGCAGCACAACATCGTTCCAGGACAAGCGTTGTCCATGAATCTTCTTTCTCCAATCATTGTGTCTGAAACCACAAGGAATTCTGCCAGCATTTTGCCAATATGGATTTTGTCCAAAATCAAATTGTCTAATAAAGGAATTGTCCATCTTCATCCGTAGTGTAGTGTAAATAAGTTGAAAAGAAAAAATCAAAACAAAAATTACCAGAAAACTGTCTCAAAACAAAATCAACCACATCGTTCCCTCTAAAACAAAATTATTCTTGAAGTTCTTCACCTTTACCCCAGATCTTGATCCCTTAAAAATTTATCCAAGCAAAATATTTTACAGACAGTTCAACCTCTTTGTATAAGTTCAATAATAAAAAACATTTCTCTTAACCTTGTAGCATCACATTCCCCATTAAACCTCTATGCAGCTTCTGCAAAAATTACTGATTTTTTGTCCAAAATTTGATTAAAAACTGGATTAGGCAGGAGTCAAGTACATCACCTTTTTCTCCGTCCCCTGGACCACTGTTGCACCGCTTGGTACTAACTTGTCTCTGAGAATGCCTAAGAAAAGAGACTAAAATCTCTCCGTTAGCACATTCCAATTATATATGACCAGGTTTCCTTGCAAGAAAAAAGCAGAAAACAGGATAGAAATGTTAATGTGAGTCAGTAGAGAGGGCAGCAGTGGGAAGTGGTACATGAACAATTTCCAAAGCCACCTTCTTACCGCTAGAAGGATACTGAATACTGAATTGTACTTTATAACTAAATTTGCCTTGCCTTGCCTAGAAGGTCTCAATATTACCTGTCATAAGTTTGTTAAACTTATCATAATTTAGTCACTTTTGTCAATCCCTGCACGTCCATTTTAGATCATGACTTCTTACCATACGACCTGAAAAAGCTCCCTTCCCAGAGTCTTCTGTTGGAACAAAGGTGGCTTTACAGTTTCATCTCACATCATCTGAAAGAAGTAACTCAGAGAAAAACAATTCTGTTAGTGTATTAGGTGACAAAAGAAAACCTGGTCTTTTTAGTGTCTTGGTTTTTAACGTGATGTGTCTAAGTTCTTGGTTGGTCCAGGGGAGGTAGGAATCTCTTGTTCCTTTTCTTTCAGCGTTTTGTATTAAAACTTCTTCTTTTCTTAAATAATCTGCCGAACAACCTTGAATGCTGTCACTTTTTTGCCACTGGTGATGTAAAAATTAAAGCAAAGGAATCATTTAACAAAGAAATAATAAAAAATGCACAAAATAATAAAAACCCGAAAGTAAAAAGTCTCCCAAGGAGTGCATTATGTGTGTTCCAATATCTTATAGCATTCTTTTGATTTCTTTCTAGCTCTTTCGATCATGCAAACTTAGTTATTAATGCTTTTCAATCTTAATTGGTCAAGGGTGAAACTTTAAAGCAACCATTTCCTCTTTCAGTGTTTTGAGCTTCTGGTGTTTTTCTATACATGATAAGAGTTTTCCCCGTAATTCAGCACATTGAGAAAGCTACCCAGAATTTAACCCTTCAGAAGCTGGCTTTATTTTATTTTTTCCCTCTGACATAGTTTTCGTGCCCCCAGGCCAGAACACACAGACCCAGCCTTGCCATAACATTCAGATGTTTACATCATGGTCAGATTTGTTTATCATATCTATTGTCCTGTTTCAGGTTAAACTGACCCTCTGAGGCTTGCCTCAGCTCAGCATAACTAATAACATCAGATGCTTTTGTAACTGATGACATGCTTAATGTGGCCTTGTGATATCTTGACACTTCTCAAAATTTCTCATTAGCTGCATTCAAATCCCAAGTAAAAAGAAATAAAATAAATTAATAGAGAAGCCTTAGAAAAGCAACCATATTTAGTCCCATACAGTTTTGTTCAAAGCACAGTTTTCCCTCATCTATTTAAATCAAAAATCTTGTATATCTAAACTTCCTTCAACTGGACTGGTTTGTGATGAATCATTATTATTATTACAAGCAATGAGATCTCAGTCATTTTAAATTACTTTAGGGCTAAAAAACAAGTGATAGGATCTCAGCCTAAATTTGTAAAACAGTAAACTTAACAAGCTTATGTAAAGCTTATTACCAGTTCCAATTTCTAACAAAGCTGAAATATTTCCGTTCAAGCCATGTTAACCTCTCCGTGTATCAATTTAATTTGGTCCTGATATTTAATGTTAAAAAAAAACAAACTTTGTTATTTAAATCTCTCTTTTACTTTACCTTTTTGTTAACCTAGTCCATGCTTAAAATGTCATTTGAATTACGGAGCTGCAGTTCTCCCAAAACAAATGATCATTTTGAAATCATGAACAATAATTTTAAGCGAATTAATTAATTCACACAGAAGAACGTTTAGTTACAAACGATACATACATACGTACAGTTACATACAGTTACATACATACAGATACATAGGAACGATGACAATCAGACAAACAAACACACGCAGGCCTTTACTTCTGACAGGGAGGAAGGGCTGGTCAGATCCTAACGACGGTTAGGGCAGCTTCTTTCAAAATGCCCTGGGTAACCACACGTCCAGCACAAGGGCATATCATAATCTTTGGTTGGTCCCTTTCTATTATTTCTGTACTGCGGTGTATCTCTGCTGGGAATTTGTCCCCATGGAGGTCTCTGATACATCTGAAATGGGACATCTGGAGGGAGGGATCCCACAAACTGGTCTGAACCAAACACAGGTGTCGGGGCCATAACCATCTGAGCTTTTGCAACATTCTTCTTCTTCCTCCTTTTACTTTGATTGTCTCTCAGCTGTTTTAGCTGTTCAGCTACAAGTTGTTGTTCTAACTTCTCTAAATCACTGTTAAGTTGCTTCATGTTGTTTTCATCCATATTCAGCTGATGTACCAAAGCAGCCATCCATTGATCTAAAGGCATATCATAACCCACAGAAAGTCCTAACAATTTCTGTTTGACCTTCTAACATTGCCTGTTTAAAGAGTTGCTGCAGCGTGACTGATAACGGGCAAGAGCCCGTCTGGTCTTCCCATACTTTCAACATTCTGTTCACATATGCTAAAGCCGACTCCCCTGCACAACGTGTAGTGTCCTTTAAAAGGCCAGAATCCGTACTTACCGGATAAAATGCCCTCAGTGTGCTCCAAAGTTGCCGTGCCACCGGGTCCAGAGGGGCAGCTGCTCCTAGTTCGTCAGTTCCAGCAGAAAATTCAACCGCATGTACCTCTTGTGGTTCCAGGTATGCTGATAAGCTAGTCCTCACATCACCAATAGCCAATACATACCCGCTTAAAATCTCCACGAATGCTTTGATCCAAAGGTGCGCCCCCTTTCCTTGGATCAGGGAACATGTGCCTCAGATGAACGTTGTCAGCACATGAAAGAGGGCTGTAACCAGCTGCATTCTCCTGTCCTGTAGCACTGTGAGTCTGAAACAATGGGAGTTGCACACTTTGTTTCGTTGCAGGTAAAGAAAGATCAGTTTTGTTAGAATGCAGATTATATCTGGGGCCCTTTTCCTCCCTGTATTCGCGTGTGTCATCGATTTTCATAACATCTGTGTCATCTGATTCTGCAGTTTTAAGAGCGTGTCTTACCACTTGTTCTATCGCAACCCGTAGCTGGTCTCGTTTGTGTCCCTCTAACCTACTTTTTCCATGTATCGGTCTTGCGTCACAGCTTACCTGTCCCCCACATAACTCTATACCAGGCACCTGCACCGAAGGGTCTGATGAAGTCACCACACTCCTGGCCTTGGATACCAGTTCTCCACTTTGGAGAGTTGTGTACTTACCTTCTTGTTTGAAAGAAGATGATTCCCTTGCCCCCTGCAGATTTTCACTCTCTTGTTGATTGTCGAGGCCTGAGAAGCACATGCTGAAATACAGTTCAGTTAGTTTTATCATGCCTGCTATTTTGATTTCCTCTTTTTGGTATTTTTCTCGAACAAACTCACCTGCATCTGCCGTTTCTACTTGTGCTTGGGCTAGTCTATTTTTTAACATTTGCAAATAGTAAGTGCACATTTGGGCTACGGGTGGAGGTCCTTCTGTATCACCAAAACCCCCGTCTCCCCTCATTTTTTCACACCACTCCTCAAATTGTTTTAAATGGTTTTCAGCATCTTTGTGTGGAAAGCTTGTCATTATGCTCCCTTTTCCTGTCTCTAGCAGTGTTCCTAAAGAACACCCCTGGAGCTCATTTTCTACCTGATTCTCAGCCATTCCAGCACTCACACGTTTTGGCCAACCTGCTGGGACAGCGTCCTGACCCTGGTCCAATGAGAGCTTATTTTTTTTATCTCTCAGACACCAAAACTTATTATGTTCCTATATGCCTTATTATTGTGTTTTTACACGGCAGTTTCAATGAGCCAGTGTACTCAGGATGAGCAGGTTATATGTCACCTGAACAGGTGCACCCTGGTCTTCACTTCCAAAGGCTCAATGTAGTAACGTGTCTCACACACACACACACACACTCACATTCTCTGGCCAATCTTTAGTTAACTCCGTACGTACCTTCGGTCTTGCTGGTTGTGTGTGCGTCCAGCTCACGGGTTTATTCCGGTCTTCCTGTTTCTAAAACAGGTCACGGTTTATAAAAAGATATCTTGAACTCACTGGCTGATTTTCTATATTCGTCTGTAATCGGGGTTTTAACATTACACCATTGTGTATTTGCCTGGTCTTGTTCTCAATCTCACACGCGCTTGTTTTTCGAAAAGGCAGCTTTTATATTTCCGTGAAGACGAAAGATTTTATGTTAGTCCCCGCGAAAGATAAGGGGCTCTAAACCCGCATTTCTAGGCTACACGATGTTTTAGAAGCCACGCGTAATGGCGTGCCTGTCAGAATGGCCGCTTTTATGCTAGACACAGAGGAAGACGTATTTTCCTCTGTGCCTAACAAGGGACCTCTAAACCCAATATTCTCAAGGTTCACAGTATTTTCAGAAACCTGGCCAAGGTTTCCCGGACTTTCACCTCTGTGACCACACGCAAATCCCAAGTTCTTTATCGACACGTTTGCAAACAATTATCCTCAAACACTTCTCTGCCTTTAGGAATACAAAAAGTCGGCCCTCCAGGAAGAAAAAGACACTAGGAGATGAATGAAATCTCCTTACCTTTTGTGCGGCCGCAGGCTGTGTGTTTTTCTTCCGGAATGACGTCCTGGCCGGAAAACGGAAGGTGGTACGCCGCCTTTTGGGTCCGGGTGGAAACACCAATTTGTTATTGTTTCACCGGGTCCCGTCTACGGTGAAGCACCCTCGGTGGACCCAGTTCGTTTTACCCAGTCAGGTGACCCCCACTTACTTATTACCTTGAATGTAGGACGCATAAAACAGACAAGTATGCTTTTAGTTATATTTTATCTACGTAAAGACAGAGAAATAGTTACAGTCACACCAGCGCTGATGGGCCCCTGATCGGCAGGCAGCCTCGAGTGCTCATCACACAAACATTATAAAGGGATCTCGGGACACACCCATACAAGGGCGGTACACATCCAAACTGTGACATCAGCAGGGAAGCTGTGTCACCTCCGGGGTGGTATCTGATAGATATGTGCCAATCTTTTGGGTCAGTGCCATGCAGTTCTGGGATAAACAGCTTGTTCCACTTGACCTTGTTGATATCCTAACAGACCCCCATTATTGTTGAAATATTGAGAAAACTTACGGGACTGAAAACTATGACCCAAACAGAATATACTTACCTACACAGCACTTGGAGAGACTAAATTCATATTTTCTGCACTCCTAAAAGGTTGCGGTTTTTGTGCCATTACTTATGTTTTTAAGTTATTTAATGTTTGATAAATAACTCTCAGTCTGGTAGGTGTTGTCCAGTGAATATCAGCCCAAACAGCTGATGTTAGGACAATAGTTGAAAGGTTGATTCGGGCACTGGCATTCTTTTAACAGCAAACTCTGCACACATGTAGAATAAAGGAGTGACAACTTCTATCCAAGTTCAAGAATTTATTAAGAGAAATAAATGAACACCTAGAGCACACCACTACAGAATATTGTTTTTCTGAATTAACACTATATTCCCATCAACAAATCCTCTCTGCTAGGCTAGTGAAACGTAACTAAACAAAGGGACAAATAAAAGTAGTTGAAAACCATCACAAGAATAGTTCAGTGAACTACCAATCCAAGTTAGAGAACCAAAGTTCATCTTAAAGAATATGTGGTTAAATTAGCTTAACTAATTTGGAACATTTGATATGTGTTCAACCTATTCACAATTGAACTCCGGGTTAGATAAAACCATTATTTGAGGAAATAACATTTTAAATAAAAATCAATACCCTCTAGGACACTTGATTTTTATTAATGTCATTATTTCTCCTGTAAATAATTAAGACTCAAATTGGTAACTTAGGAAGCTATAGTAGTGTAGCGCTGTAGTGGACGATCAACCGAAAATTGTGTCGGGGCACATCCTGTGGCCATTGTTTACATTAGTTTGATGTGTTACCGTTGTAGGCATAGACATTATATACGTAGACGCCCCATTGGACGCTGCCGGCCGCTAGGCCGACGTGCCTACAGGGCGGCCATCTTGGGTCAGACCACAGATCAGACAGCTGCTGTCAGAATGAATAGAAGGCAGCTCAGATTTAATTTTAATCATATGTTCACAGTGATCATGACCTTTCAGTCAGATTACACACATTTATTCAGAACCAAAACAATTTAAACTGAAGTCAAACTGGATGATATATATACCCACAGTTATATATTTTGCAGTTATATATTAATATAATAAACACATAAATTATACACACATCTCTCTCTCTCTCTCTCTCTCTCTCTCTCTCTCTCTCTCTCTCTCTCTCTCTCTCTCTATATATATATATATATATATATATATATATATATATATATATTAGGGCTGGGCAACGATTAAAATATTTAATCGCGATTAATCGCCCTGATTAATCGCGATTAATCGCGATTAATCGCATTGTATTTACAAACTCCAAGAATGAATTCAAAAGTAGTGTAAAGAACACTTTTATTTTAATGTTCTGCTGCCATATGAACATAAGTGTTGTAACATTTGTAGCACTTATCAGTAACACATATTTAGTGTAAAGCTCAACTTAAACATGTAAAACAAAAAATAGCAATAATAATAAATTAAAGCTTATTGCCACTGACAGGGAATTCTCTTTATGGGGAAAAAATCTACCAAAAACAGGCAATTTCTGAGGTAACCGCAAGGAGCAGCATTATCATTTTATGTTCAATACCAAAATTTAACTTGGCAGTGGTTACAACTAACTTGTTTCTGTCATATTCCATGCTGGAAGAACTTTAAACTGAAATGCTTGCTAACTCGATATGCTTGCGTTACTTGCGTTTATTTGACGTTAACACGCGGTTTTTTGTTGTTGCTTTCTCGCGTTCATATAGTGAATGGCAGGGAAAAACAGGCAAAAACACACGGATACTTTGAAACGAGAAGCGACTTCACCGACGGCGTCTAAGCAGACCCCCCCGCTCCCCGCTCCGCACAAAACTTGTTCCGGCCGCCAACTCACCGCCTCGCCTCGCCTAAGCTCGCTCGCGGTACCTGCGGGAAACACCGCCTTCCGCATGTCGGCTTTGTTTTTTTCCGGCCAGTATCTTTCTTCCTCTGAATCCGAGGCTGGGCTGACAGCGAGGTTATTGGCGCATTATCGCCACTTACTGTTCTGATTCAAACCCCTACACCGCAGCAACAGACCTTTACAAAATAAAAGCATCTGAGCAACATGCGTTAATGCGCGTTAAAGAAAATATCGCCGTTAATAGTCTAATGAGTTAACGCAAAATTAACGCGTTAACTTGCCCAGCCCTAATATATATATATATATATATATATATATATATATATATATATATATATATATTGTTATGCCATCTTGGGCGGGTGACGCACGTCTGAACTGTAGGGAGCTTAGCTGAACTAGCTTTTGTAAGACATCAAAGCGTCCAGTGAGATTCCCGAAGCTGTTCTGTCTGTCAATGCTGATACGTCAAAGGTGTTTAGAGGGCGGTGTTAAACAACTGTGGGTTGAGTTAAGATCTGCTAACCGCTCAATTTTAATCCATTGTTTTTTTTTGTTTTGTTCTTTTATTTCCACCTATATTTTGCATGTGTAGTTTTAGTAATGAGAAAGATTTCCAAAGTTGTTGAATCAGAGAATTACTGTAACAGGGAATTGCTTTTGGTTCAATAAAAACACCACTGCGGAATAGAATTGTTTTGTGTTACATTGCAGTTACATTGGGGTTCTCTGTTATGTTCAGTAAACGGAGGACCCAGAAGACAGCCAAAACAATGTTAGTGGCGTTCGAACACGGATTTATTTAACACAAAGAAACTCGGGCGCTCAACGGAGCAGCCGTCCGTGACTGGAACCGGAACTCCTCAGAGGAGTGTTGGTTCGTGCTGCTGATGAGCCGTTGTAAAGGTTAGAGGGGGCTTTCAAGAATCGTTGTTCCAGAGGCGGTCCAGGTCGGAAACGAGTGGTCAGAGCTCCGATGAGAATCCCAGGGGCAAATCCAAAGGCTTGGTAAATGTGCATTCCAGGTTCGTTTATCCGAGATAGGCAGTCCAATGTCCGGCAGGGGTCGAGTTAAGTCGGGATCCAGGGGCGTAGCAGGTCGGGGTCCAGAAAGGCAGGCCAAGGCAAAAACAGGGGCAAGGCTGACCTCGAAAGTCCTAAGGCAAAAACAGGTCGTAAACAGGCAGGCAAACGGGAAAAACGCTGGATTAGTCAAGAGGTAAGCACGAGACAATCTGGCGCTCTCCTCAGCTCTGAAAGCTGGTTATATAGTGATGAGAGCAGGTGGGTCAGATGAGCGAAAATGAGACTAGGGCGGAGCTGCAAAGTGAGTGGGGAGAAGGCTAAGTATCCGTGCCAAGACTATGACATTCTCACAGCCTGCCGGATAAACCTCGTCGGTTAAAAGTCCGACCAGATCATTTATTCCAGTATAAATGAGTTCATAACAGCAAATTAATAAATGCATTAGTGGTATAAATTCTTACAAGCTTATAGCTAACATCACCACCATTTGAACTACATTTTGTTATAGCGGAATTTTGAGTTGAATGATTTATTATTTAAATTATAATACCAAATTATAATTAATAATAATAATAATAATAATAAGCATATTCACACAGCTTCTGGCATAACATATATTTATATATATATATATATATATATATATATGCATATATGATGAATATTTATTTTGGTAGACTACTCATTGCAATCCCTTTTATCATCAATCGAATCCAACAGGGTAGCTTCCTACTTCATGTGTAAATACCTTTAGAAATTACACTTTAAACTGTACAAAAAACAGATACTCATTAGTGACCATCTGCCACTTTTTAAGAGTATGTGATGACAACAGTATTTATCTCCATAGGAGCAAAGTATATACAGACAAGTGAGAGCAGAGGTGCCAATAACAGCATTTAAAAATTATATAATACAAACCGCAATGCGGAGGGAAACAAAATTAACAAAAAATGAATAATGCATCTTAGAATCAAAGAGATTACAAAATCATAGCTGTAACAATATATTATTGTTTATATTGCTTATATTATTATAAACAATATATATATATATATGTATATATATATATATGTATATATATATATATATATATGTATATATATATATATGATATATATATATGTATATATATATATATGATATATATATGATAATATGATGATATATATAAGATGATAAAGGGATATATATATATATATATATACAAAATAAACTATATATATATATATATATATATATATACACACAAAATTATATATACAAAATAATATATATATATATATCCTCAGTCACATCTCTCAGAAATCAGGGTGTTTAATGTACTTCTCTCTGCTTCCATCCCTGCTCCCCATTAGCACATACTGTGTTTATGCCGGGAAAAACTGTAACTGTAAAGCATGAGGATTATCTATCAGACAATCTTACTTATGGAAGGTTATCCCCAGGATCTGGTTTGTAGTGTCCTTTTATTTGCGCACCCATAAGCGGAGTAAAAGTCGGGCATCCTTGGACGGAGCTCTGGAAGTTTGCTAACTGTCAATACAAAATCGAAATTATGTATTAAGTTACACAATAATTTAATTCAATCAATTGATCTCATGTAGCCCCTAAAAGGATGACATTTTCAGTCAGTTACTATATCACCGGATTCAATGTCTGAAAAGATAAAGTACCATTTTCCTGAATTGACGTGTATTCTGTCTGACTGCAGCTTGGTCTGACCTAAGATGGCCACTCTTTCAGCACGCCTCTCACCCTACGACGGGGCGTCTACGTTAATGATGTCTATGGTTGTAGGTACCAGATCTGCTCGGGTGGTCAGATCGACTCGGGGCCCTGCGCCTTCTGATAATGTTACTATACATGATTGGTTTAACGTTTGCACAATTACGCAAAACATTGTGATTGGTCTGGACAACTTACTAAAGTAATTACAGCGGGGTGTAGGTTTTATTCGAGAGCGGGATTGCGGTTTGTAAACGGACAATTTTACGAAGAAATTCTACATGGTCCCTTCGCCTCCTGATGACGTCACAAAATTCTCCATGGGCCTTGCGCCTCCCGATGACGTCACATTATGGCAACGCCACTCAAACAAACTATATTGAGCCCGCGGTCTGCATTTGTAACGAATCAATTTTATTTAGTTAATTTAGCGGTTTCTTTTTTCTCAAAAGCTTCAGGCTTAAAGATGAACATAGAAAAATGTGAAATCTTTAATTGATAAAAATTAGGTAAAATATTTAGGTATAATGACTAACAAGGACCACACTGGAAATGACAGAACAAATATTCAAGCCATTTTACAAAAAAATCAACAAATATTTGACAGTTGGCTCATTTTTGGAAGAACATTGTCACAATTTCATCTGGAATAATAAAAAAACTTGTGATCAGAAAAAACGACATAGTAATATCAGTAGAAAAAGGAGGAATAAACGTTATTGATTTTAAAGTGATGAATGCCGTGACAAAATTAAAATGGCTGCAGACTTTTATTAAAAATGAAAAGAGTTTATGGTTTAGTTTCCCTTCACAACTTTTTATTTTTTTAATTGGAGGAAGGAAATTTCTCTTAAGATGTAACTTTGATCCTGCAAAATTACCAATTAAATTGTCAGACTACCACAGAAGTATTCCAAAATGATGTTGAAAGTTTTCATGCCTGGATTAAGTTACTGGAAAATAACCGTAAATTAACAAAATAAAATTGATTTGTAACAAATGGAGACCGCGGGCGTAATGTAGTTTGTTTGAGTGGAGTTGCCATATTATTGACGTCATCGGAAAGCGCAGGCACCCCAAGCTAATCTGACCGACAGACATCATATACGTAGACGCGTCATAGGGCGCAGGTTCGCACGTCAACGTCACCGCCATATTGTATGTGGCAGAAAAAAGTTGAGTTCTGTTATTGTGAATGTGAATCAGAGAAGATGCCTCATTCCTCTGCTGCATGGAAATGTATTCTGGCTGATTTCACTACTTGTATCTGCCATCTATACACTAAGGCTGCACGATGTTGCAAAACCGGACACACTAAAGCTGCAGAGTGGCACCAGCTATATATATATAGGGCTGGGCAAGTTAACGCGTTAATTTCGTGTTAATTCATTAGACTATTAACGGCGATATTTATTTTATCGCGCATTAACGCATGTTGCTCACATGCTTTCAGTCAGTGTCAGTCAGCACGCGCGCTGGCTGCAGCGCGCTGTATCACGGCAGCACTCTGGTGCTCCCCCTCCCCTCTCGTACATGGCTCAGCGGCGCCAGCCAATCAGCACGCAGGCTCAGCCTGGCCCGCCCACTCAGCTCTCACACAAACTCAACACACAAACAGCTGAGAGAGACCGCAGCAGCGGAAAAACATGAACAGGGGAAGTAGCACCGTTTGGCTTTATTTTAATACCGTAAATGAAATCAAGCTGTATGTTTTGTAAAAAGCCAGTTAATTTCAGTGGAAACACAACAAATTTATCTAAGCACGTGAAAAAACATGAGCAAGAAAACGTCGAGCCACAGAAACGGAGAGAGGAGACGAAACTTCTGTTATTGCCCCGACAGACCCACAGACGTCTCTGACTGAGGCGTTTCAGTCCTCCAGGGAACATCCAGGTAGATCATCTTCAGCAGCAGTTCATGTTAACTTTCAAAGTAGATATTATCTATCATATGTTACTGGAGCCCACACAGAAAATGTAATTAAGACCTTGAAAGAACCCAGTACATATATTAAAAAGTGTTATTTAAGATAAGATAACATTAGCTAATCCTTTTTTCATCCCACGACGGGGAAATTTATAGGATTAAAGCAACAGGCAGGTGCACACAACACAGACAAAATTACATAAGGATTGAAATATATAAGAGGTGGATTAGCGAAAAAACACTGAACATAACATTATTGTTATTATTATTATTATTATTATTATTTAATTGTAATAATAAAATAAAAACCACAAAACCCAAAAGGTCAACAGTTTCATGATACATCAAGCTTAGGGACTGGCTAATATACAGCAGGTCAAAAAAGGCCATATTTTGGCTGCAGTGCTTGCTGTTCTCTTATGAAGAAAAGATCAACTAGTGCACTAAATTCAATAGATGGGTTGAAAATATCCAGTATAAAATAAGCTAAGTGCTACAAATGTTACAACACTTTTGTTTATATGGCAGCAGAACATTAAAATAAAAGTGCTCTTTACACTACTTTTGAATTCATTCTTGGAGTTTGCGCATACAATGCGATTAATCATGATTAATTGGGCAAATTATGCGATTAATCGTGATTAAAGATTTTAATCGTTGCCCAGCCCTAATATATATATATATATATATATATATATATATATATATATATATATATATATATATATATATATATATATATACACGTGTGTGTGTGTATGTGTTATGAATATAAGGATCAATTTGTTAAATCTAAACATCGTGGTCTTCATTATTTCATAAAACGTGTCACATGTGAACCTTTAGGAACAGACTTTTTGGGGGAGTATTAAAGAGGTAAAACTAATAATATGAGGGGAAAAAAGTCCTAGGTCAATAAAGTAAAAAAAAAAAAAAAGCACAAAAATGATAATGTTATGAGAAAAACGTCATATTATGAGAATTAAGAGGGAACATTTCCAGAATAGTCACAGTTTGCAGAATTATTTCACTCCTGGAGTAATAAAGCCAGGTTAGATTATTTTAATTATTTTTATTCTTTACGAGAATAAATTCAGGAGAATGAAGCTAAAGGGATACGAAAAGAAACTTGTAATATTACAAAAACAAAATACTACGAATAAGTATATTCAGAGATTAAAGTCCCTCTGATACTGTTTAAGTGACTGAGTAACTGCAGATTTGCCACATTTAAGATGGCGGACGCTCTGACGCATCGCACCATAGGCAGAACCCGCCCAATGACGCATCTACGTATATAATGTCTATGATCTGACCACCCCAGCCGATCCAGTGTAACCAACTCAGCGACTTTGTCGCTATATTTAGCGACTTCTCAGACCCCTCCAGCGACTCTTTTTCAAAAAAGCGACTAGCAACAAATCTAGCGACTTTTGGAGACTCTTACGTGGAAGCAAATATAGTTCCTACTCTTGTCCTCCACGGCAGGTGCTGCCGTGGGGCACCTCCCCCGTCCCAACCCTGTTCTCCCGCTACCACAGGAGGCCCTCTCAGCGCTGCAGTCAGAGCCACAGCATGTTTGCCCTCAGCGTCCAGACTGCAAATGAAGCGCGCATGCGCCGGGATTGACTGCGCTGGTTGATCATAAGTAACTGAATTTGAAATATTTTATCCTAAATAAATAACGACATTTGATTCACACAGCCACGTGTTCGTGTTTTACCTTGATTTGCAGGCTCCTTGGTGGACCATAAGGGAAAAAAGAAAACGTTAAAAAAAGTTGCTTTTTTTTTTTGTAACTCCGCCATAGTGTCTCTCTATGGTTCATTTTGCCGGTCTCAAACCCGGGTAAAGGAGGAGGGTTAGTATTGTAATAAAATAAACATTAACAAAAAAAATAAAATTTAATAAATAAATAAAAAATAATAATAATAAATAAACATTAATGGACAGAAAAAAGTAGCTCTATATATATTAAGAGTGTTTTTACTCACTTTTTGTCTCTCTCTAACGACGTTATTTCTCCCACAGCGTCAATAACATGCACATCACATCATATGGCAGATTATGCAAATTAGGTCATGACGTCATTCAGCGACTTCTAGCGACTTTTATCACAGCCAATAGCTACTTTCTTTACTGAGGAGTTGGCAACACTGAGCCGATCTGGTACCTGGGTTCCGGCAAGATGGCGGAGTGAATAGCCGTAATGTAACAAGCTCTCTCAAACTGATTTTAATGCACACATTGTCCACCAGTTTCTGCAAACGCAGATGCAAATAATTTACTAGAAAAGATTAACAAAAAATCTCAGCGAAAGACTAAACCAACACGCCTATAATACCTAGAAAATCCGGACAGAAGCGTCCTAACGACTCCATGCCCGCGAGGAGGGGGCTATCTGCCTAGCTAGCGACCACGATTATACCAACAACGAAATGGATTGCAACCAGCAAACAAGCCTTGTAGAAGAATTCCCTCCCTTGCCCATAACGGCAAGTAAGCCTCCGCTCCATAAGAAACCAACTTTTACTAGAGAAGTCGGGCTCGGCTCAGAAATTCTTTATCTTTCATAGTTCTTATCTCTGCTCTTATTAATGTTGTCAATTGTCTCACTAAATGCTAGGGGTCTTCGTAATAGTGTTAAGAGGAAAGCTTTATTTTTGTTCGCAAAACAATTCAAATCAGACTTTACCTACTTTCAAGAATCTCACTCTAATGAGGATGATTCTAACTTTTGGAGGTCTCAATGGGGAAATACTATATGGCTCTCTCATGGAACAATGCTGTCAGCTGGGGTAGCCTCTTTAAATAACAGGTTTAATGAAAATGTGACCCAGATGGTCATTTTATTTGCCAAGTTATTGAACAAAATGACTCAACCTACTTAGTTTCAAATTTTTATGAGTACAATACAAAGAAAGAAAATGTTAACCTTTTGTTGTCAATTGAAAACGTTTTTACAGGTTGGTTGATTAACTTAGATTCCCAAATGCATTTATATTGTTAGGAGGTGATTTTAACATTATTCTAGACGGGTCTATTGATAAAAGTCCCCCTTCTATTCATAATAGCTCAGACTCATACCTGACTGACTTAATAAGAAGATTTAAACTCATAGATATATGGAGAGAGAAGAATCCTAATAGTAGATTGTACACCTGGAGCAATAAATCAGGCTCTAGGCAATCGCGACTGGACCTATGGCTCATATCTGACAGTCTAAATAAGGATTATGTTGATGTTAGTATCTGCCCTACTCCCTGAACTGATCATAAAGCAATATGCATATCTATTAATACCTCAGCTGGTTATACTCCTGCCACACGCTCAAGCTATTGGAAGCTCAATTGTTCTGCACTGCAGAATGAGGTAGTCCAATATAAGATTAGGGACATGATTTCACTTTATTGTTCTAAAGCAAATAACGAAAACTGTTTTGGTATCAACTGGGATCTGCTCAAATATGAGATAGGAAAGTATTTAAGAAAGTTTGGTGCTGAAACAGCCAAAGCCATGAATGCGGAGGAATTAAAGATTATCTCTATTTTAACAAAATTATCCTGCGGAGATTTTGACTCCCTGACAAAGGAGGAAAAAGAAGAGTTATCCTACTCAACAAATCGCCGGGGTGTGATGGGCTATCCTCAGAATTTTATAAATCATTTATTGCTGAACTGTCCCCTTTCTTATTGAAAGTCTTCATAGACTTTCAATTGAAAAGTCATTGAAAACAAATGCCTTCCCATCTCTCTGACCCAGGGAATAACAGTTCTAATTCCTAAACCAAACAAGGATAAACTATTTCTAGTTAACTGACGCCCAATTTGTTTACTCAACAATGACTATAAAATTTTAGCTCTCATTTTGGCTAGAAGATTACGTTCTGTCTTGGACTCTATCATAGATGAAACACAATCAGGCTTCATGGACAAAAGGCATATAGGAAATAATATTAGGCCCAACCATTCATTTTACAGTCCCTTAAAAAATTCGGATTTGGTGAGTTTTTTTCCTCAGCGATTATAAGTCTATATAACAATAGTAATAGATAGACTATCAGACTATAACAATAGTATCAGACTATCAGGTGGTATGTCTTGCAGGTTCAACGTCTCTAGAGGCATCCGACAAGAGTGCCTTACCTCTTTCTGTTGGTAGCCCAGCTTTTGTCTGATCACATTAAATCGAGTGAATTGAACTTCGACCCCATTATTCAAAAAAACAGAAAAAAGCTGAACCAGTGGCTGTTACGGGATCTCTCCCTCAGAGGCAGAACCCTACTGTCTAAGGAAGAAGGGTTATCACGATTAACATATCCAGCTCTTTCTCTCCATGTGGATAAAAAAAAACATTACTGAGATTGACAAGCTCCTTCTTAATTTCTTATGGAAAAATAGAACTCATCATGTGAAGAAGTCTGTTCTAACAAATCCCTATGAAAATGGTGGATTAAACTTTATCGATTTCTGTACTCTTAATAATACCTTTAAAATAAATTGGTTGAAACACTTCTTTAAAAACCCTAACTCTATTTGGAATGTCGTACCATGTCACTTGCTGTCAAAACTGGGTGGTTTGAGCTTTTTCTTAACTTGTAATTATAATAACGATAAAGTCCCGATAAAAATGTCAGCCTTTCACCGCCAGGCCTTCCTTTCATGGTCTCTTATTTTCAAACAAAACTTTTCACCCAACAAATATTTAATTTGGAACAACAAAGACATATTGTTTAAACACAAATCTTTATTTATTGATTACTGGTTTAATAATAAGATTATTTTTGTTGACCAATTATTAGAAGGCCCAGAGACTTTCAGTTTTCTTGCAAGCCCCCCTCCCCTCTTCAAGTTTGTGCATTCACTCTACCTTGCTAACTATCCCTATTGTAATGCAAATAACCTGTGACGGGTCCTAGTTCCTGAGCTGAGAACAGGTCATAGCCATGCTTTTCCAACAAGGCAAGGCAGAGCCTATTTATATTGTCCATTCACCAACAGACTCATTTATATTGTAAAGCTCACTATGTGAAAGAAAGAACAACTTAGAGAATAATTGTATTTTGTCTTGTTTCGTCTTTTTATGTCATTCAACATTTCAGCTTTGAAAATGACAAGAAGTATGACTTCAGTATTGGAGTAACATTGATTTCACCCAAGGAAAAGCACTACAAATAAAGCTACAACTGTCCCATTTAGCAGTTTCCACAAACCCAAATTGAGTCCTTCCTGCATTTGCGACAAGTATACTTTGTGCAGTGCTGTGGTTCCTGTTGCAGAGATTGCGCACTCCTGGCACTGTGTTGTTTTACCATGAGATTGTCTCTTCATCTCACGATGCTGTCTCATCTTTTCTTCTTGTATTGCTTTTTCCTGCATAAACCTGTAACGAAACGAAGTTCATCAAATTGTCCATAGTTACAGTCCTGCCCTGGTCCATAAATGGCTTCATCAGTTTCACAACAACGTTCTCAGACAGCCTTTCTCCTATGGGGCGGGAGGGATCTTTTCCCAAATAGGGGATAGCATTACACATGTATTTTGTGTCCAGATCCACTGCAATCCAAAACTTAATTCCAAATTTATCAGGCTTGGATGCAATGTATTGCAGAAAGGGACAACGAACCTTTGATGGAAATAACTGCTCATCAACAGGAATACGTTGCCCTGGACTGTAGGACACACACAGTTCTGTACAAACTGTTGCCAGATGTTTGAAATAGCAGCAAATTTGTCTGTTTTCACACGTTCCAAACGGTTGTCTTTGTTGTAGAAGCGCAGATATTTCATTATCAGGGGCAGATTTACCATTAGGTGAAACTAGGCAGTTGCCTAGGGCCCCCAAGTTCCTGGGGGCCCCGATTATCCAGCCAGGCTTTGATAATGATGTTGTTCCACCAGACTGAGAGAGTCCAGCATCATCCACTCTGCTGGTAAGCAGTCAGCACAGTATACTTCCTCAAGATGACCCAGCTCTGGCCAATCAGCTGTCTGATCGTGCACTCTGCTCAATAGTACTGAGAGGACCGCTCCAGGTGAAGAACAGGATCTTGCCAAGAAATGGAGACGGGCGCAGATTTACTTCCAGCTATTATTTCATTCAAATGAAAAATGGAGAACAGATAAGCAGATCATGGCTTGTCTACTAGAAAAAGGGACAAAAGAAAACAGAGGAAAACAACAAGAAAAGGTATAAGAGAGGGACAAAAGGTAGAAAAAATAATGTATATCTATTCTATTAAAATTTTGTTACTGTATATAATGGGTCTGTTTTATGTGTAGTCTTCACAATTCAGAGGGCTCCATGCCTTTCTTTGCCTTGGGCCCCAAATTTCCTAAATCTGCCCCTGTTCATTATGTCTTGAAACCGGTTTCGAGGCATTGTGGCTTTGATGTGTGAATTCCCAAAGTCTTTGGACCACAAATCCCGCATGGCGCCAACACTCCCCTGTGCTGCCTTCAGAACTGAAAGCCACCAAATTTGAAGTCAACGTTTTCGCCATCAGAATCACAGTCTGGCATGTCTTGTAACATAGCCAAAGCTTCCAAAGCGCTCAGTCTCCGTTTGGTACCATACCAGCACCCCCCCCCCCCCCCTGCCAAACCGGTTTTGAGCTGGAAACTTATTTCCAGTGCGAACTCAGTCGGGTCCTCCGGTGTATATATATATATATATATATATATATATATATATATATATATATATATATATATATATATATATATATATATATATATATATATATACGCGCGCGTGTGTGTCTGTGTGTGTGCGCACGCGTGCTCCGCGTCAGAGCGTTACTTGAGTTATATTTGCCCCCTAGTAAATAGGGCAGGTGGTCATTATTGTATAAATATTACAATATAAAAGCGTTCCAGCACATGCAGCATTTTCATTGATCAGTTATCAGCTGATCGCTGCACGGGTGGCTCCGCTCCGCTGTCTGAAATCATTCCGGTGTTGGCGACACTGATGACGTAGACCTAGTTATATTTAATTACAAATAGGATTTTTTCCCCCTGCTCTCAGGTATAACACTCGTCAACAGAGAGGCTTGAGCTGAAACCAAAACTGAAGGGGGTGGAATGGTTCTCCAACGACAGGGCTAATGGGGCATTTACATCTGAACAGGGATTCATGAGTTGTGAAGTACTGTCGGGGGGACTGGAGGCTGACGAAAATTCTCGTATCTCTGGGACTTCTAGTGGAGGGTCTTCTTGTTTCTAGAAGAATACAAAATTCCTGTGTCTCCTGCAGATTATGCAAAAGTCTTTGGAGCAATTTCTTCAGGTGTTTGCATGTTATATAGAGCTCAACCAAGATTGGACTCACAACAACTAACCTTACCATTACTGACTGACACTCCAGTTGGTAAGATTTGTTTTTCTTGTGACAATGGTAAGAACAATAAATTAATTAGATCTCTGTTCAAAACAGATTTTATTACAGTCCCATATGTCGTTCCATACTGGAATAAATTTGTGCAAAACATTGACTGGAGGAAGGTCTGGCTCTTACCCAACCGATATTTGCTGACCAACATATTAAAGAAATATCATTTGAAATAATTCATAAGTTTTACCCGTCTAACGATCATATTGTCAAAAAAAATTAAAAAAGACATTGATGTAATGTGCACTTTCTGTTCTATAAGTGTTGAAACAGTAACCCATTTATTTTGGCATTGTCCTTTTGTCCAAAATCTCTGGTCTAACATTTGTAATTTTATTGCAGAAAAAATTGAGAAAGATTTCAAGTTATTTTGGAAGGATGTCCTTTTTGGTTTTTATGACCTTAACAGAACTAGGCCAAATGAAACTTTCATTATTAATTTGATTATTCTCTTGGCAAAATTTTACATTCATAAATGTAAGTTTGCGCATTCCAAAACATCTTTGATTGCTTTTAACAATGAGGTCAAACAATATGGCAACACGATTAAGTATTCTCTTAATCAAAAGGCAATAAAAACTGTGAATGTGTGTAAACAATTTAATATCTTTTTGTAAATTTGTACTTCCCCTGGCAAAATGTGATGATGTAAATCTTCATTTATGTTTTATGCTTAATTTATGTTTTATACCCGCAATGGTGGAAACTGCACAATGTATTATTTTTACAATGGAGAGGAATGTTCATGTAAACTGTGCAAATTTAAATAAAAAAAATAAAAAAAAGCCGATCCGGTACCTACACCGTAAGTTACACGAAACACAATTAAATCAACATTAATGTTCCCTATTAATGCTGTATTAATTCTTATAACACCATCGAACAGTGGTGGAGCTAAACTTAGCCAGTAAGCTCGGTCTTCTTACCTCGGTCAAACCTTTGATCAAAACCGTAAGAAAAACATTAAAAGTAAACCATTTTAAGCGTCTCTGCCTTTGTGTCTGTTTCGGTTGAGTTTGGGCATCCAGTTAGAAGCAGTTGGACCGGGCGGACAGCAATGGCAAGCAGCTGGCCTTAGTCCTTGTGAATCCTGGGGCCTGTTCTTCGTACGTCACTAACTCAGTTAGCTGGATTGGATTGTTGACAATTTGGCATGATGTTGGATTGTTCGGTTCTTCGAAACTCATCTTGGACTTGCTGTCGTAGCAACATGTGCGCCAGCTTAAACCTGCTCGCGAGCAGGCTTATTTCATGTAAACAGGATTAGATTGCAGCTGTATAAGGGGAGGAGATAGGGAAGTCTGTCTTAGCCATGTCCATTTTTATGACTGCAACCTGTTGCGGAAGGTGCAAGAGTAATTTGCAGAGTTTTTCGAATTAATTGCGTATTGCGCGACAGTGTAATTGTAGAGAGATTTTTCTTGGTGGCTGCTATAAACAGACAAGCGCATCATTTAACAGTGGCTTTTAAAGAGGAAAAAGTGGTGTTAGAGCCATAAATCGAAAATATTTAAGTTATTTGTATGATAGTTTGCTTTTTATTTTTATCATATTCAGTAGGAAGATTTGTTCAGGCCATTTTATTGTGAAGTTTAGTTTACTTTGAAAGGCTTGCTTCCTGTTGAGCCGTTTATTGTATTAGAAAAAACTATGGATGGAATATTTAGACACGTAGCAATACAGTTTTGCCGTGTAAACTGTGGATGACTTGGAAAAGGAAGAACTTAATTTTTTATGGATAAAGAATTGTTTTGTTAAAATTTCCAGTTTGCACGCGTCCTTTACTTCCAATGTCTAAGGAATGGCACTGAAATTTGGATCTCTTGACATAACAAGTGCCTTTTTAAAATAAAGTATAATAATTAAAGGCTACCGTTTTGTAGAATATTATTGTACTTCGCTTGTACTTGTTCCCATGTTCTAGTGGGTCCCGTGGAGGCTCTGATATCAAAGAACAAAGTAAATATGAGATTATTAAAATGCAAAAATTCATACTGTAGAAAGTGATAGAAACATCTACCATGGACAGTATTTACGCATTAATTTGTCTGCTAGTTTTTGCCAGCCCTCTCTCCTGGCTTTAACAGATTTTGAGATGTTCCCTGTCGTTTTAATTAATGACTCAAATTCGGCATAACATTCCATTAAAAGCTCTTGTTCTGCTTGGGAGAAAAACTGTGGGCGTTCTTTGGCCATGCTGAACAGCCAATAGCAGCGTTGCTGATCAATGTGTTATGAACGTGAATCAGGCAAACCCAGTATTCAAACCAAACAAGCGAGGTACAAGCAAAAAACAGGATTTTAATAATGAAATAGGGACAGGCGGGCTCAATAGTCAAAAGGGCAGTCCAAAATCCGGTACACAAAAGGCAGTCCAAAATAGGCAGAGGTACAGACAGGGCAAAAGCAAGCTCGGATAACCATGGGACAAAATCAGGTCGGTAAACCGGTAAATCAGTCAGACAGGGCAGGAAAAACAGATCAGGGAACAGGCTGGCTCAGAATCAAAAAGGGCTCTCAGGTTAGCATCAACAGGTCAATCAAGAAAGGAACGCTGGAACAAAACTCACCGTGGGCTCGTTAATGATCTGGCGGAGAACTAAAGACTGAGGCAGAACTATATAGTGAAGTGCACAGGTGAAATGGAGTGAAAACTAATTACAAGGAAACAGCTGAAACTAATCAGAGGCAGGGAAGTGACTGACAGAGAGCTGAACTGATAGGTTGGTGACTGCTGACAGGGGAGTGACAAGCTAATAGGGTAAAAACAGGGAGGTGAGCTGGCAGGTGAACAGAACTGAGCTAAAAGCTTACAGAACCCTAACAGATAGTATAAAACAAAGAACAAAATCAAACCACAACAAAACCAAGACAAAGAAGACAGACTAGATCGGGTGGGTGGAGGGAGGTGCAGGACGGAGGGCTAGAGTCAAACAAATGTCCAAATACAAACTAAAACAAAGCAAGATGAGTCAAGTTCTCAGGCGGGCGTCCAGGAGGACGGCCCCGACGAGTCAGGTTCTCCGGCGGGCGTCCAGGAGGACGGCCCCGACGAGTCAGGTTCTCCGGCGGGCGTCCAGGAGGACGGCCCCGACGAGTCAGGTTCTCCGGCGGGCGTCCAGGAGGACGGCCCCGACGAGTCAGGTTCTCCGGCGGGCGTCCAGGAGGACGGCCCCGACGAGTCAGGTTCTCCGGCGGGCGTCCAGGAGGATGGCCCCGGCGTGTCAGGTTCTCCGGCGGACGTCCTAGGCGTGTCAGGTTCTCCGGCGGACGTCCCAAAGGATGGCCTCGGCGTGTCAGGTTCTCCGGTGGACGTCCTAGGCGTGTCAGGTTCTCCGGCGGACGTCCCGGCGGACGACCCCTGTGAGACAGGTAATCCGGCGGGTGTCCTGTAGGACGGCCCCGGTTAGCAAAGATGTCCGGCGGCCGAGCAGGCCTCTCATAGGCCGGCGGCCGAGCAGGCCTCTCATAGGCCGGCGGCGGAGCAGGTCTCTCGGAGACCGTCGGCGGAGCAGCAACCTCTGAGGCCGTCGGCGGAGCAGCAACCTCGGAGGCCGTCGGCAGAACAGGATCCTCAGGAACCGATGCCTGGAGAGAGAGAGAACAGAACCTGGCGCGGACTAAAGGCTGGAGACAGCGCCGGACTAAGAGCTAGAAGAGACGCCTGGCTAAAGAGTTCAGGAGGCGCCTGGCTACAGAGTTCAGGAGGAGCCTGGCTACAGAGTTCAGGAGGAGCCTGGCTACAGAGTTCAGGAGGAGCCTGGCTACAGAGTTCAGGAGGAGCCTGGCTACAGAGTTCAGGAGGCCCCGGGCTACAGGCTTCAGGTTCAGGAGGCCCCGGGCTACAGGCTTCAGGTTCAGGAGGCCCCGGGCTACAGGCTTCAGGTTCAGGAGGCCCCGGGCTACAGGCTTCAGGTTCAGGAGGCCCCGGGCTACAGGCTTCAGGTTCAGGAGGCCCCGGGCTACACGCTTCAGGTTCAGGAGGCCCCGGGCTACAGGCTTCAGGTTCAGGAGGCCCCGGGCTACAGGCTTCAGGTTCAGGAGGCCCCGGGCTACAGGCTTCAGGTTCAGGAGGCCCCGGGCTACAGGCTTCAGGTGCTCCCAGACCCTTTAACACCCAGAACATCAGCAGTAACCCCTCCAGAACATCCGACAAAGAGAGCCTGGTCAGCCACTTGGGAAGTTGGCTGTCTAGCCAAAGGTGAGGGGGTAAGAGGTTCAGAAGAGGTCCAGGGACCTCTAAGTCTCCATGGGGCTCTGGGTGCTTGTCTTTTCGGCGAGACCCCCGACGCTTGTCGTCTGGACGAGACCCCCGACGGAGCTTGTCGTTTGGATGAGGGCCGCGACGCCGCTTGTCGTCTGGACGAGGGCCACGACGCCGCTTGTCGTCTGGACGAGGGCCACGACGCCCAGTGTCCCGATGAGCCCCAGAGTTGCGGCCTGAAAGAGGGCTCGTCTGAACCCCCTCCTCGTGGACCAGTGGTAGACCCTCCTGGGTTCCCACGTCGCAGACTGGCGGCAGACCCTCCTGGGTTCCCACGTCACAGACTGGCGGCAGACCCTCCTGGGTCCAAGCGTCGTAGACTGGTGGCAGACCCTCCTGGGTTGCAGCGTCTTGGGCCGGCTGCGGACCCTCCTGGGTTGCAGCGTCTTGGGCCGGCTGCGGACCCTCCTGGGTTGCAGCGTCTTGGGCCGGCTGCAGACCCTCCTGGGTTGCAGCGTCTTGGGCCGGCTGCGGACCCTCCTGGGTTGCAGCGTCTTGGGCCGGCTGCGGACCCTCCTGGGTTGCAGCGTCTTGGGTCTGCGGCGGACCCTCCTGGGTTGCAGCGTCTTGGGTCTGCGGCGGACCCTCCCGGGTTGCAGCGTCTTGGACCGGCTGCGGAGACTGTGCTGCTTTAAAGCTGCCGGAAGCCGGCACTGGAGCTGAGGTAGAGGGCGGGTCCTCTGGGACAGGTGCAGGTGCCGAGGCGTCGGCTGGACCCTTGGGGACAGGATCGAGTCTACTATAGAAACCCTGGAGAGCCGCTCTATAGTGCCCCTCGACCTCCTTTAATTTAGCCTCCAGCTCCTCTGAATACTGGCTGAAAAGAGCCTCCCTAAGGTGTTTAATAATAGGGGCAAAAGTTCTTATCTGGTCCTCCAGAGCCAGATCCTCAGCATCACGGGCGCCACCAGGAGGCGCTGTGGGCTGCTCAGCTCTGGGGAGCACCGGACTCCGATCCACTGGGCAGGAAGTGGCAACGGACGGGCGCGGTACTGGCTCGCCCGTCGGCCGAACAGAACGGGTGAGGGAGCGACCCACAGGTTTCCGTCCCCTCCTCCGACGGCGGGACGGCAGGACTTGCTGGAGGTTTAACTCCTTCGGTAGAGCCGGGATCGGCGGAGCCCACAGCGTTCCCTGCATCTCCTCTTCTGGAGGGAGAGAGAGAAAAAGATCCGGGCGAAGATCCCGCACCACCTCCGCTTCGACCTCCATAAACAAAGTTGGGTCAGGATAAAACCCATGGGCAGAGCCGACAGCGGTGTCGCTGGGTGAGTGATCCCTTCTATTCTGAGCAGAACCTGAATTTGTGACAAAGAGCCCTCCCAATCGTAGGCTCCGAGCAGGCAGCGAGTTACTGCTGCTGCGGCTGCTGGAGAGATGGCGTCTGGGACCAACACCCGGGGGACAGAACGCCAATCTGGAACCCTCCAAAGCCATAGCTTGTGGAGGGGATAAAAAGCAAAAAATATAAGGGGAGAAGAAAAAAAAAACCTCTACAAGCTTGTTTGGCGATAGGTTTTAGGGGGCCAGATCATTCTGTTATGAACGTGAATCAGGCAAACCCAGTATTCAAACCAAACAAGCGAGGTATAAGCAAAAAACAGGATTTTAATAATAAAACAGGGACAGGCGGGCTCAATAGTCAAAAGGGCAGTCCAAAATCCGGTACACAAAAGGCAGTCCAAAATAGGCAGAGGTACAGACAGGGCAAAAGCAAGCTCGGATAACCATGGGACAAAATCAGGTCGGTAAACCGGTAAATCAGTCAGACAGGGCAGGAAAAACAGATCAGGGAACAGGCTGGCTCAGAATCAAAAAGGGCTCTCAGGTTAGCATCAACAGGTCAATCAAGAAAGGAACGCTGGAACAAAACTCACCGTGGGCTCGTTAATGATCTGGCGGAGAACTAAAGACTGAGGCAGAACTATATAGTGAAGTGCACAGGTGAAATGGAGTGAAAACTAATTACAAGGAAACAGCTGAAACTAATCAGAGGCAGGGAAGTGACTGACAGAGAGCTGAACTGATAGGTTGGTGACTGCTGACAGGGGAGTGACAAGCTAATAGGGTAAAAACAGGGAGGTGAGCTGGCAGGTGAACAGAACTGAGCTAAAAGCTTACAGAACCCTAACAGATAGTATAAAACAAAGAACAAAATCAAACCACAACAAAACTCAAACTATTCCATAATTCAAAACTAAGACAGAACCTAAAATCATGACACAATGGTTCTACTATCGATACATTTCCCCTTTTAAACAAATGCATGAACGCACAGTTATCTCAGATAACTCAATCCAGCGATACTAATCATAAACAACAGCTGTGTTCGAAGAATCCAATTAGCCGGATCATGATTAGCCGGATGAAATCATCTTGGATGTCTCATTTGATCTCGGATGTTTTAAGCGATGTACGAAGAACGGGCCCCGGGTCTGGATGAGCTTTACATAGGTCTCCTGTGGCCTGCTCTTGCCCTGGAGGTCGTGGACGGCACAAGGATGACTGTGACATACCCAAGATGTCAGCCAACCCTCTGAAATGCTCCAATTGCAAGGAAACCCAGCATAGTGACTACTTTTTAGTTTATATACTTGAACCAGCAGCGGCAACCAGTGCTGGGTACAGTCGCGCTAATATGAAAACAGTTAATTACTTTTTATTCGTTGCATTATCATTTACGTTAAATTTAGAAATTGCTTGTGGGCCGGTTAGCTTGCATGTTATTGGGTTTCGATAACTGTAATTACAACAACACAACCACAACCGTTCACGTCACAGTTCTTGCTCTCAATATACATTCGCAGGGACTTCTCTAAGCAGCAGCAGTCATGGCTCCACAAAAAAACATTGTTAATGTGCTGTTTCTTTGTTACCTTTCTTACTCTTGTTATGATGCGGCCCGCTCCCATTGTCGGCTCCCATTACTCAAAAAGAGACACACTGGTATCAGCATTTTTTTTCTGTAAACAGTGCACCGCTGTGTGACCCTAACCATTTAATTAGTAGTACAACCAAACTTTCTGGGTTTGTTAAAAGCACCGCAATAGGTGGAAGGAGACTGAAGCTGGGCTTTTGGGTCAGTGGGACTTTTTTTTTAACACTCCTGTACAAAACACCTAATGCCTGACTGCCCTATGGCACTTCTTGAGGGACACTGTAAGGATATCCTTGGATCAGTGGTGGAGACAGCCTGACTGGGAGCCACAGGGCACACTTAGATAGCACTAACACAAAGATTGGCACATATCTGTCAGATAGCACCCTGGTGGTGACACATTTTCCCTACTGATGACACAGTCAGGAAGCGTACAGCCCTTGCAGGGGCGTGTACCTAGATCTCTATATAATGTATATGTGATGAGCAGTCGGCGCGTCTTGCCGATCAAGAGCCCATCAGCGCTGATGACTTTGTAACCATTTCTCTGACCTTGTGGGAATTAAATAATAGAAATATACTTTACTGTTTCGAGAGTCTTACGTCTCCAGTATAGTTAAGTGGCGGTCGTCTGAAGGGTAAAACGGACCGGGACCACTGGGGTGTTTCACCGCCACCAGGGTGCGATAGCTCTAACAACACTTAACCAACATGTTTAAAATAGGAAAAACTTGTTTCTACATAGCAATGCTGAAACAGATTTTTATTTATGCTTTTCAATTAAAAATAGTGCACATTAAATATAACAATATTGATATTATTGGTTTTACAACAATAACTAACCCAACAAGTCATGATTTCTTAAAGAACCTGTTAAATAATGATGACAGAGAGGGAAACTCTCACATTGTGTTCCAGGTTTTCAGCAGTATTCCCTGGTCTGCTTATTATCAGTGACTTTGGGCTTTATCATTTATACCCGTTTGTAAGGTAGAGGTAATAGAGCCGGTTACTTGTTTCTCTCGTAATAACTGGCAGCACTGGAGAGGCATCCCAACTGCAGCTGCCGGGGCCTGAGGTGGCAGAATGTTCTTTAGTGCTGTGTAAAAGTTAAAGTTTAAAAGTAATTTATCCTGACTAGGATAAACATGCAGCATTGTGCACATTCGACATATGCCGTGTGTGTGTGTGTGTGTGTGTGTGTGTGTGTGTGTGTGTGTGTGTGTGTGTGTGTGTGTGTGTGTGTGTGTGAGTGTGTGCAGCACCTTTTGTCTGAAGACGTGTGACATAGCGGTTTTCGTTAACTTCTTCAAATTTTCTAATTTATCTTCAATTTAACAGTAGTGCAGCTGATATTTGTTTGCAGGATATGAGTTTGGCAAAGCTAACTTTTTGCCCATCACAGCTGGCAAGGCACAGCCCCTCCTAGGGTTTCTGTAACTTAGGTGCAAGGTCCATGCGGAGCTCCAAGATGCCCTTGGCAGCCTGAAGCAGCTAATAACCATATTAAATATCATTTGCCAGCAGGTCAGTTGGATATTTAAATATATCTTCCCTCCAAATTCTTCCACAGGCAATGTGGAGGGGCCCAAGAATAGCTTTGCCTTTTTCCTTTTTTTCCCCAGACCGTTCGATCTGAACCTGCAGGCAGTAGTATGAATAGCAGGGGATTCTCAGTGATGCTAGATCAATGTCTAGGATTCTCTCCTTTCATTCCACTAGGGTAGGGTGACCAGACGTCCCCGAATTCCGGGGACAATCCCCGTTTTTGGATGAGCAGTCACCGTTTTGGATGACCTGCCCCAGCAAAAGCTGTCCCCGGAAATGTCCCTGATTTCAATGCATCATGATGGATTAAAAAAGTTTAGCACAAGAGATATTTACCTGCCGCTGTCCAGACAAAGTAGAAGAGCTGAGCCGAACGCTGTTTCCCTCCCCGTCTGTGTTGCCTATCACGCAAAATAAACATGGTTATTCTGTACATTAGCACCTAATTAACAATATGCTAGTTGTGGTTATGGTGTGAAACTGATGTTAAACATTTCAGAAATAAGCCATTTGTGGTTAAAATGTCTGATTTAAATCCAGTATAACTTTGGTTATGTGTTCATATGATTTACTGTGAAGGTCTAAATTTATACTTTGAATTTGTGTTTATTGAGGGTTATGAAATACTAAAGATTGATGACGTGTGAAATCACTGGGTAATAAACAATCACTACAACCAGAACTGGTTTCTATTATTCATAGTACAACAGCTTCACTGGATTGGTAACTTAGCTATGAAACTCTGTTGATGAATAATATTAATAAACTCTTGAAAGAGTATAAAATTTAATGTAACAGTAATTTTTCCTTAATATGAAAGGCTTTATATAGTTTATAAAAATGTGGCAATGTTGAAGTCTTAGTTCTTTGAAATCGATGTTATAGAATGTATTTATCTGTTATGAAATGTAAAAGTGATTATGGTTAATCTTCAGAGCAATGGTTTCAATGCATTAAAAAAACAATAGTTTTTCTCTCTTAAAATTAAGAGAGAAAATGTTTCGACCTATTTTGTTGGGCTGGGGTGGGGGGATGACATTTTTTCATTCTTCAGAGGGAAGTACAACAGAAAATATTTGAGAACCACTGGTACATGCTGATTCGCTTTTTTTCAGTGAGAATGAAAGGCCCATTTAGATTATTTAAGTGCATTCCATGCTCCTCATCACACAGGCTGATGCGCATTAAGGTTTTACATTACTGAGAATCTTCACCAGCGTTTTACATGACAAACACAGCCACCTTCTGCCACTCCATTTGTTTAATTTTATCATTGATACAAGTAGAATGAGTGCGCAGTAAAGTTGTACGTGTTGCCTCCCCTTCCAACACTAACACTTCTAATTTACATTCAATGAATCTCCTTTGGACATGTAGTGGAAGCCTTTCAGGTATTTATAGTATAGCAGCAGCAATGAATTTCCCGCAAATTAGCATCTATGAAGGAAAGGTGTGCAGTAACGTATACACAAGCTTGCCTCCGCCTGTTGTGTTGTTGCATGTTGTTCTTAAGTGCATTTAAAACAGTAAAGATGAGGGAAACATCAAGAAGGAGGAGGGAAGAGGACATTAGATTTGGTCATACTTATTCGAATTGGAGTTTAAGCAAAATAGGAAAGCATCCTACAGGACTATGTGTGTGTGGTGAGTCACAAGAGACAGTTGAATTTGTGTTTATTGATTGTATAAGATATAGAGAAAGATATATTCTTCATTGTAAGTTAAGTGAGCAAGCTGTACAGTTTAACTTGATTGAGTTACTTCAGTTAAATTCCGAGCATATTTTATGTATGGTGTTGTTTCAGTTTCTTTTAAAAACAGAACTGTTTATTTGGATACAGGGTTTCCATTCTTGTTCACACTCCAATTGAGAGGGTGGTGGTAATGCACACTCAAAAGTTGTTTGCCAAGAAGTGGGGGCTGTGCAGCGAGTAGAAGCGCTAATCTTCGGCAGCTAGAAACGTGGTTGATACCAGGCAGCTCGCTGTGTAACTTTCTTTTCTGTTAAATTTAAAGTGTCCCTACACCTTTAAAACTTTAGGCCTCTTTCTCTGCACTGCTTTTGGCTCGTTGCTCTCTGTCTCCATAGCGGATATCCACACTTGGCATCCATGTATTAGCAGGCTAGGCTATCATTAGTGTTAGCCGCCTTGCCGGGATCACAATGCACTGAATACATAGTAGCAAAGCTTCTAGGCAGATAATTTTGCCTCGATTTAATCGAGGCAATCGATGAATCATGACAGACTTATTCTCTATTATGTTTTTTGAACAATTACATCATAATATTTGCTACTGAGCTGCTAAACAAGGTTATGGACTGTTGGCTAACCACCAGGTTTATGAATCCTCCATTTTTATTTCTCAGAGTGATTTTGTAGTCCAAGCTGGAGGTTGCCGAACCTACAAGTGGATAAGTCACTGGTTATTCATTACACCGTCCCCCAGCATACTACAAAAATGGCCGACCAGGGTAGAATGGAACACTGTGACCTGGAGGCAGGCAGGGTATGAATTGTCACCTTAAGATTTAAAGAACCCGCATTAAAATTTGTTTCTTTCAGATGCACATCAGTACAGGGCTAAAAAGGGGGAATGTGGCCGTAAATTTATGAGGAATTCAGACCAAAGCATTGCTGTTCCACATTATATAGACCACAACTGGATGATTGTGTCAAAAGGATGAACTGAGAAGCATGATATGTTCCCTTTAACATTATTCTAAGCTCTTGTGCTATTTGTCATTAAATAAAATTTAAGTAAAATTCTGTGACAAGAGATTTGTGATTGTGCGAGAAAAACATATTGATATTACAGTCTGTAGGGATTTTCTGACTCTTCATCCATGTGGGGTGTAAGCTACTCCAGACTGGTGGGGGGATGAAATGCTTCAGGTGGCAACATCTATTCAGTCTCTTGTAATTTGGACAGTGTGCAGTGATGAATGTGGAAAGTAAAAATGTGTACATGATATGCAGACTGAGTGACAAAAGGAAAACCGGATCAGCATATTTATTTTTCAGATGTTTCCAACACAGAGTTATAGAGAGATGTAGGAACTACAGATTTAGGTTAAAGGTATTATTTCTCAATATCATAGTTAAAGTTGAATTGTCCTGTGGTGTGTTGTCTTCTGTTTTTGTCTCTAAGGTGCTATCCTAAACAAGCCTGAACTACCTCCCAAAGACATCAAGTCCAGGGCGATGTCCACTTCATCAGGTACAAAGGATTTCTTCCCCTGTGACTAAGGTCTCTTGTCTGTGCAGACACAAACCAGCAAATCTAAAACCAGTCCTCTATAATAAAAACAGGTTGAAACACTGGGGCAAAGAAAAAAGTAGGGGAGCAGCTTGTTCAACTGCTACAAAAGAAAATGGTTGTTTCCTCTAGTCAATGATAGCTGAGGAATATTGTAGTAATGATACAAGAATACTAACAGACCAAATAAGTCAGACAAGATATATAACCTACCATACATTTTGTACATACTATTTGAAGTATTTGTATATTTTAAATCTTAACACCTTCATTGTTGCACTGCAGACCAGAGTATACATCGTGAGTAGGTTTACTGATGAGTAGCGTTTGTCCATGCTGTAATTCTGTGGTTCATTTCCTGTTCCTCTCACCTTATGTTCAAAGCTGAGCCTAGGCATCCTCTGAGAGTGCAGGACCCCAACCGACCAGTTCTGCTTTACCCAAAGCCTGCGCTTCCTGAACGCATTGTGGGCCCCGTGCCACCCAAACCTATGGCAGTCAAACACCCCCCACCCATCCCTTCTGCTCGCCCCTCCTCTGCTCCTGCATTCACTGGCTCATCAGGACAAGTCCAGCTCGCAGCTCACACACAAGATGGCAGGCCAATGGAAACAACAGAGCAGGTAGAACAGCATTTTGACCGGAAAAGTTAATTTCACTTCTCCTACAAACATAAAACAAATGGAAACCTATGTTCAGTCACAGTTTGACGTCTTGACATATAAAGTTACTGTGTAGGTGTTGTAATAGACTGAAAAAGCAAACAGTGAAAGATCATACTTCATGTCTAATGATTGCATGGAGAATCATCAATGTTTTTTACACAGTGTGTGAGTGGGTGCTCTGGCAGTCAAATAATAATATATTAGCTAAATTATTCAGAAAATAGGTTGTACAGAGGTAAGGATATCTTCATTATTGAAGACAGAGAGTGGACATAACATCACTGTAGATTAAGTAATGTTATTGGCTCTTTGCTCCAACATTTGAGTAGCACTTGTGTTAGCCAGGCTAAACTGGAGATCAAAATGCATCTGGCAGTATCATACGGGTAGAAGCCTGATTCTGCAAATGTATATCTACCAAAAGTAGAGCATTTTCTTACGTCACTAAAATTCAAGGCAGAGGTGAAGGAGTGACTTTATCTAATCATTTTGCAAGAGCTTTACAGATTATTTTAATTCAATTCAATTCAATTCAATTTTATTTATATAGCGCCAAATCATGAAACATGTCATCTCAAGGCACTTTACAAAATCAAGTTCAATCATATTATACAGATTGGGTCAGATTATACAGATTGGTCAAAAATGTCCTATATAAGGAAACCAGTTGATTGCATCAAAGTCCCGACAAGCAGCATTCACTCCTGGGGAACCGTAGAGCCACAGGGAGAGTCGTCTGCATTGTACATGGCTTTGCTGCAATCCCTCATACTGAGCAAGCATGAAGCGACAGTGGGAAGAAAAACTCCCCATTAACGGGAAGGAAAACCTCCGGCAGAACCGGGCTCAGTATGAACGGTCATCTGCCTCGACCGACTGGGGTTACGGAAGACAGAGCAGAGACACAACAAGAGAGACAAAAAAAGCACAGAAGCACACATTGATCTAGTAATCTGTTCTACATTAGATGGTAGTAGCGGGTGAGCCGTCTTCTCTGGATGATGTCACAGTTAAAAGAACGCCAGACCAGGTGTACCTACTATGAAGAAAAAGAGAGAGAGCAAAAAGTTAAAAGCTGAAATGACGACAGTCATTTCAATGTAATACAATGCAAAACTGGAGAACAGTAGACTGAAGAACAGTAGAAATCAGTAGAGTGAGAAAATTAGACCCTGATGTCCTCCAGCAGCCTAGGCCTATCACAGCACAACTATAGAGATAGCTCAGGGTATGAGCCACTCTAACTATAAGCTTTGTCAAAAAGGAAAGTTTTAACATTAGTCTTAAAAATAGATAGGGTGTCTGCCTCACGGACCAAAACTGGGAGTTGGTTCCACAGGAGAGGAGCCTGATAGCTAAAGGATCTGCCTCCCATTCTACTTTTAGAGACTCTAGGAACCACCAGCAGACCTGCAGTCTGAGAGCGAAGTGCTCTTAGGAACATACGGGGTAATCAGAGCTCTGATATATGATGGAGCTTGATTATTAAGGGCTTTATACGTTAGAAGGAGAATTTTAAATTCTATTCTTGATTTAACAGGAAGCCAATGAAGGGAAGCTAAAATTGGAGACATATGATCCCTCTTGTTGATTTTCATCAGAACTCTTGCCGCAGCATTTTGAATCAGCTGAAGACTTCGAACTGCATTTTGTGGACTTCCTGATAGTAAAGAATTACAATAGTCCAGCCTTGAAGTAACAAATGCATGGACTAGTTTTTCAGCATCACTCCTGGACAGAATGTTTCTAATTTTGGCGATATTCCGGAGGTGAAAAAAGGAAACTCTGGAAACCTGTTTAATATGGGATTTAAATGACATGTCTTGGTCGAAAACAACACCAAGATTTTTAACTTTATTACCAGAGGCCAAGTTAATGCCATCCAGATTAAGGGATTGATTAAGAACTTTATTTTTTGAAGACTCTGGCCCAAAGAGTACAACTTCTGTCTTGTCAGAATTTAAATGCAGGAAATTTAAAGTCATCCAGCTTTTGATGTCATCAAGACATGACTGCAGTCAAAGTAACTGATTGGATTCATCAGGATTTATGGATAAATATAGCTGAGTGTCATCAGCATAACAGTGGAAATTAATCCCATGCTGTCTGATAATTTTGCCAATCGGAAGCATATATATAGTAAATAGAATTGGTCCAAGGACTGAACCCTGTGGTACTCCACAAGTGACCCTAGAGCTTGAGGAAGATTTATTATTAACATGAACAAACTGGAATCTGTCCGACAGATAAGATTTAAACCATCCTAATGCTTTTCCCTTAATCCCTACAGTATGCTCAAGTCTTTGTAGGAGAATATTGTGATCAACTGTATCAAATGCAGCACTGAGATCTAACAGGACAAGTATAGACACAAGTCCATTATCTGAGGCCATGAGAATATCATTGGTGACCTTCACCAGAGCTGTTTCAGTGCTATGATGAGCTCTGAAGCCTGACTGAAACTCCTCAAGTAGGTCATTACTTTGTAAATGTTCACATAGTTGATTAGCAACTACTTTCTCAAGAATTTTAGATAAGAAAAGAAGATTAGATATAGGTCTGTAATTTACTAACTCATCTTGATCAAGAGATGGTTTCTTAAGTAAAGGTTTAATAACAGCTACTTTAAAAGCCTGTGGTACATATCCATTTACCAAGGATAGATTAATCATGTCTAAAATAGGACCACTGATCAGAGGGAATACCTCCTTAAACAACTTGGTTGGGATTGGGTCTAACATACAGGTAGAAGGTTTAGATGAAGCTAAAATGTTAGATAGCTCAGAAAGCTCTACTGCTTTTAAACAGTTCAGACACTGCGCGGGTTCTAAGGATTCCTCCAATGCTGCCTCACTTACTGAGGACGAGGTAATCATGTTTGGGAGGATGCCAATTATTTTATTTTTAATGTAATCAATTTTATCCCATAAAATCATTACTGCTAAGAGCTAAGGGAATGGATGGATCAACAGAGCTGTGGCTCTGGGTAAGTTTGGCAACTGTACTGAAGAGAAATCTAGGATTATTCTTATTCTCCTCAATTAATGATGAAAAATATGCTGATCTAACTCTGCGAAGGGTCTTGTTATACAACAATAGACTGTTCTTCCAGATTAGGTAGGATTCCTCTTGGTGTGTAGAGCGCCATTTTCTCTCCAATTTCCTAACATTGTGCTTCAAGGAACGCAGCTCTGAATTAAACCAAGGAGCCAGCTTCCTGTGAATAATCACCTTCTTTTTCAAGGGAGCTACATTGTCTAATGCAGAACGCAATGACGAAGTCATACCGTTTACAAAGACATCTATTTGTGAATTGGAAGAAACAACATTGCTGCCATCTACAGGGCATTTCTGCAATACGGAGGATATTAAAAAGGGGACACCCTCTTTAAGTTTTGATACAGCATTATCCGATAAAGATCTACTGTAATGGAACCCTCATTTGGGGGTGGAGAACTCAGTTAGATTAAACTCAAATGTTATTAAAAAATGATCAGATAGGACAGGGTTGTGAGGAAATACTGTTAATTCTTCACAATCAATGCCATATGTCAGCACAAGGTCTAAAGTATGGAGCCAAGAGTGCGTTGGTTTATGCACATTTTGAGCAAAACCAATTGAATCTAGGATAGTTTTAAAGGCTACACTAAGGTTATCACATTCTGTGTCAACATGGATGTTAAAATCACCCACTATAATAGCCTTATCAGTATTTAACACCAAATCAGATAAGAAATCTGACAACTCATCCAAATACTGAGTGTAAGGGCCTGGTGGACGATACAAAACAACAAACAGAAGAGGTTTTATTGCTTTGCAGTTTGGATGAGGGAAACTGAGGGTTAAATGTTCAAAAGAACTGTAGTTATTAATTGGCCTGGGACTAATTAATAAATCAGACTGAAAGATGGTTGCCACTCCTCCTCCTCTTCCCACAGATCTGGGAATGTGGAAATTTGAATAATTGGAGGGAGTTGACTCATTTATACTAACGTAGTCCTCTTGTAGCCAGGTTTCTGTGAGACAAAACAAATCAATCTGTTAATCAGAAATCAATTCGTTAACTAACAAAGTCTTTGGAGGGAGAGACCTTATATTTAATAGACCACATTTAATTGTTTTATTTTTAGGTTCAAGGTGAACCGTATTGATTTTTATTAGGTTTTTATGATTTGTTCCTTTTAGATAAGTTTTTGATCTGTTAAGTTTTGGCCGTGAGAAAGACACCGTCTCAATAGGATAATGGATGGGTAACAGTACAGAAGCTGCAGAGAGGTGTGTTAAACTACGGCTCTGCTTCCTGGTCTGGACCCTGGGTTGTCAGCATTTAGGAGGACTAATAAATCCGGCCAGATTTCTAAAAAGAAGAGCTGCACCATCCAAAGTAGGATGGATGCCGTCTATCCGGATCAGACCAGGTTTTCCCCAGAAAGTTCTCCAGTTATCAATGTAGCCCACGTCGTTTTCAGGACACCACCTAGACAACCAGCAGTTGAATGATGACATGCGGCTAAACATGTCATCACTGGTCAAATCAGGCAGGGGACCAGAGAAAATTACGGAGTCCGACATTGCTTTAGCAAACTCACACACCGAAGCAACACCAACTTTAGTGACCTCCGATCGGCGTGATCGGGTGTCATTACCGCCAGCGTGAATAACAATCTTACTGTATTTACGCTTATCCTTAGCCAGCAGTTTTAGGTAAGATTCTATGTCGCCCGTTCTGGCCCTGGCAGGCATTTAACTATGGTCCCTGGTGTCTCTAGTGCCACGTTTCTGACTATTGAGCTCCCAATAATCAGGGTCGGCTTCTCAGCGGGTGTGTCGCTGAGTGGGGAAAATTTGTTTGAAACGCAGACGGGTTGGTGGTGAACTGGGGGCTGAAATCTAGAGCTATGCTTCCTACGAACTGTCACCCAGCCGGCCTGCTTACCCGGCTGCTCGGGTGCTTCTGGAGGACCACTAAGTGAACTAACGCTAGGTCTATGTGGCTCCGCGCTAGCAGAGGGGCGGCTATCAGCTGGTCTTTCCATAGCACGGAGCCGGGACTCTAATTCTGACACCCTCGCCTCCAAAGCTACAAAAACACTACATTTATTACAAGTACCATTATCACTAAAGGAGGCAGAGGAATAGCTAAACATCTGACACAGAGAGCAGGAGATAAGGGGAGACTTAGTCAGAGACGGAGAAGCTGAAGTAATAGTAGGAGAGGAAGCCATTGTGGAGCTAAAGCTAGGCTAGGCTAAAGCTAGGCTAGCGCCCTTCTACCACGCCAAGAGAGCAAACCGTGAAACACGAGGAGTTCCCAAGCGTGATGTGCAGCAACAGAAAATGTTTTAAAAGTGCTTATGTGTTAGAAACAGATGTTACAGCAAAGAGATTAAAGATAAAAGTGAGAGAATCTGGAGCAACAAACCGTTGCTCATGCAGTGAAAACAGGAAGTGATACAATACGCCTTACCGCAAACAGGAAGTGACGTCAGCCAAACGGAGGTAGCAACATTAATTAGGGATATGGGATGATAGCTGGTAGGAAATACATGATCTTCGCCTGGCTTAAGCAGGAGACTAATGGTAGCAGAATTCATATTTGCTGGGAATTTGCCATTTTCCTGAATTTCCTGCAACATTCTGTGGAATATTGGTTCCAGAATATTCCACAATTCTTTATAAAACTCTGCTGGAAATCCATCTGGACCCGGAGCCTTTTTGCCTTATTGTTGTCAACAACTGAGTCCAGGGTCATTGTTTGACTGATAATTTAGGAACTGTTATTTTATTCAGAAATATATCAATGTCATTATCCGATGGGTTTATCTGCGATGTGTATGAGGATTTGTGGAAATCTCAGAAGGTGTTGTTTATGCTCTCAGGATCATATAATGTATTCCCTGTTCAGTCTGTAGTTGCAAATATAGTTGTTTTTTCTTTATTTATTTTTTGGCATATTAGTGAAGAAGCTTCCTGAATGATTGCCATGTTCAAAATGTTCTATTCAAAGTCTCTGAATTAAAAATTGTTTTTTATTTTCAATATGTTCATTTAATACTAATTTAGCTTTACAGATTTTACCCTGCTTTCCCTCTTCTTTGGAGGCTTCTAATAAGTTGATGGTTCCTTCTCATTCTTGAATCTTTTTGTTTCCTATCTTCTTTTTATGAGATGAGAATGAAATTATGTTACCTTTCATCACTGCTTTCCCTGCCTCCCAGAGAGTAGATCAGATGTCCCTGGTAGATCATTGTACTCCAAGTATGAAGCCCACTCTTCTTTAAAATATTTGATAAATTCTTCATCCTTAAGCAATGGTGTATTAAGTCTCCAGAGTTTGTTTTGTTGGGTAACGTTTTTATTTATTAATGTTAAAGAAACAGGAGCATGATTACTGACAGCAATAGGCTCTTTTACAGCGTCTGAAATGTCAGACAGTAGCGAGCTGCTGATTAAGAAATAGTCCAGACGAGAATAGGAATGATGGAAATTTGAAAAGAAAGTATATTCCTTACTGTTAGGATGAAGAGATTGCCATGCATCGCAAAGACCATAATCACTCATGTATTGTTTGACTACATTTACACAGACCTCTCAACTTTTATCAAAAGTTAAGAGTGAGATTATGCTAATTTGGGGGCGGGGCTTGTTTGGGGGCGGACCCTGGAAGAGCCGGTGGAGTCAACTCCATCTCATTTTTATCCCACCAGACAGCGAAGTAGACATGTATTACTTTTGTTAAAAAAGAGAAAGAGACGTATTAATACTTTATTGTTCAGTTAATGGATTAAAACATAAAAAATACACAATTGTTCAAATAATACTGAATAAAATTAAGTAGTTTTAAGTTATTGACCGAATTATTACACTGTTACATATTGTTTATCATTGTAAATCTATAACCTTATTGGTGAATCAGGCCTTTATGATCCTCTCAGCAGCAACACTGAAGCACACAGAGGTTCCCGCTGTGTCTTTACGCACGATCCAGCTGCTGATGTCTCCCTCTTTTCAGCTCAATGCACTTATAGACTGTTACAGTTTATAACATTCTCATCACCTTTCACAGCGACAGGTTTCTCAATCAGTCGCCGCGCTGACCAGACAAATTTCTATTGCTCTCGTCAGTGCGGCGGTGCGGTGGGCGGATTTTACCCCCGTTGTTGCGTTGCGTGCGACGGATAAAGAATGGGGAAATGCATAACTAAATACTGTAAAGGGCTCCTATAAAGGGAACAGGGGTACTGACAGGTCTGAGATGAAGCCCCTGATGTTACAAGTTCTTTAAAATGACCCTTAAAAGTGCGCACCTGAATTAAAGCGCGAGGCAGCAGCCCACCGCAGCGCCACTGATTCTATGTTGATAAAAACAAAAGAGCATTAAACACAGCTACAGCTCTCCTATTGACTTTAACTGGCACACGTTGCTACCGCTGTGAGGACATTAAACATGGTGATTCACGTTTTGAATGGTGAACGGTGATAAAAGCACCTGCTCCGAGGCAAAGGAGGGGGGGGGGGGCAAGCGCGGAGGAACAGAAATACGGTGCATGTAGTTAAAAAATGCAGAATTAATAAAAACGAAACTTATAAACAGACTAAGTGGCTTTTTAAACTGCATCTGGTTAGCAGAACTGTTTTATTATCCAGCGTGCAGCCATGACTGGTTCTGAATGAACCGGTCATCTGGCAGCAGCCCCCTCCCCTCCTGTGTACGCGGTACAGGACCTTACCGGCTCACTTTCACCACTGTTAAGACTAAAATTATTCATAACTCTGATCACTCTTCCTGCTGCTCTGTTAATGAACTGCAGAAGGAATTACTGATGGCCACAAGCTGTGAAAGAAGCCGAAACAGCTCAGCAGAAGGCGGAGTTTTGTCGTCCGTAGCCCAGACGGGCTTTGTGATTTTTATGCGTGAGAAATTCCATGTTTGCGTGTGAAATGCCATGTGTTGCGTGTGAGCGTGTGAAGTCAGTGAAATGCGTGTGTCACACGGTCAATGCGTGAGAGTTGAGAGCACTGATTTACAACTGCGCTGAGTCGCTCTTTGTATTCAACCTGTCTATTTTCTCATTTAGACCAAAGTTGAGGTCGCCCCCAATAAATAGAGAGCAATCCAGGTGTTTTGAAAGTGCATGGAAAGTTTGTGAAAGTTTTAGGGGTCACAACATTTGGGCCATATATACTGACAATACATAACTTTTGTTTATTAATAGATATTTTTATGATTATGAATCTATCTTCAGGATCTATAATTTTGCCTAACTAATGTTTTTGGGGATTAAAATTGCTACTCCTCTTTGCTTAGAGTTATAGCAGGTGTAAAACATTAATAGCAAGTAATAAGATTTATTTGCAAAAAATGCTTATTTCCATGAAGAATTGCAGGAGTTTATAGATTGATGATGACACTTCGTCAGCAAACATAAATATTGTTGTCCAACTAATTAGAAGTGCAAACAAGACAACTACCAGAAAATACTGGAAATCAAGTTCACTCTACTGGTTGCAATCTCTTCTCCATGTTTACACAATGGTGACTCCCCTGCATTTTACCGCCATGTATTGTGTACGTGTACGTCTCATTGAATTTCAAAGTCTACCTTTGTCGTTGTTATTGTAATTTTCTGTGTATTAATAAACTATTGAAATTATTTTATCGCCCAACCCCACTTGAACCAATTGGCTAAATGCATCACATTCTTATTCTGATCATTCTGATTCTGATCCTCATCTCCAGATTGGCAGCAAGGACAGTGTGCAGGGTGAAATTCCCACTCCATCTCCCAGAAGAGAACTCCATTCTTCAGTCCTAAAGTCTTGGAGAGGTGATGGTGCACCGGATCGCAGCAAGAAAGTACAATCAGTCACTGAAGGTATGCTGTTATTCACATACACAGAGGGTAAAATAAGTTGTAAAAGTGTTAATTTTCCCCCCTTAAAAAACATTGTACATGATAATCTAAAAATATTTTAAATAGAATGTTTTCACATTATATTTACATAAAAATATTTGTTTGATGAAAATAAGGCACAGAGTTCTAATGCAGGCTGTAGTATAAATATTTTTGTTTTAGATTCTGGGTACTGTTTTAATTAAGTTTTTAGAAATGCCTCATTATAAATGTCTTAAAAGAAGGAAAAAGGAAAACAGGTATGAAATTATCTTATTAAATGTATATACAGAAACCTACATTTTCAGTTGAGGGAAGACATTTTTACATAGAAAAAGATGTAATCTACATATTGATTTGTCAGTGACACCTTAATGACTTAATTTTACCCTCTAAAACATATAAATAGCGGCATCTCCATTATCCCTGAAACACATTAAATATAAATAAAATAGCGCACCATTACATCTCACCCTCACACATCTCTTAAAACCAGTTATTCTAACAAGAATTTAGTAATAAGATAGACTGTTGACAAAAGCCCATCTAGGAACAAGTGCTCTAAGCTAGCTCATGCTATTAGCACCATCATACAGGCATGGGACTGCTGTATGTTATTGTGTGTCTGTCCCTATCAAATAAATCTAACAAAAAAAATAAATACTAGTGAGTGCTGCTGTTGTTAAGTGTGCTGAAGATGCCCATTTAAATACCTACAAAGTCTTTAGCTACCAGCTACCTGATGATTTGACAGGAGCAAACTACTGTCTGAATGATTGTGGCCGGATAAAAATAGCTTCTCCTCACCTGTCTTCTCCTCCCGCTCAGTACGTCTCAAGAGTGTAGGGCTCTTCTCTCCTCCAGCGTGTGTGCTGTGTTTAGCCCCTCTTTGCTAGTCTTTGCTTCTAGACTAAAGCAGAAATGGCACAGGGTCTGCTGTGCTGTATACATGTACTTATATGTACTTTTAAGTACATATATCTCATCATGCCTCTCACTTTCCAATTTTATAACCAAAAACTTTTTGGGAATCTGGAACACAGAGCCCACATAGTGACACAGTTAGCAGCTGCCTGCTTTCCCGTCTCACTGTGCAAAAAGCAATTACCGGGTACGTCACAGAGGTAAAAGGTCAAAGGTAAAGAGGTGACTGGGGGCAATGCATACCATTACTTTTATGAGGGAAAAAAACATTATTACTGACATTATTAATACTTTAATATTAACATTATATAACTTTAATTTTATATCAGGGGAGGGAAATAAATACATTTATTTTTTATTAATTTAATTACATTTAATTTACCAATAGGGAAACTGCGGGTCAGGAGGAAAGAGGGACAGGTGCTCTGATGAGCTCTGAAGCCTGACAGAAACTTTTCAAATAGGTCATTACTTGTTCACATACTGGATTAGCAACTACTTTGTCAATAATTTCAGAAAAGAAAGGAAGATTAGATATAAGTCTGTAATTTATTAAGTCATCTTGACCAAGAGAGGGTTTCTTAAGTAAAGGTTTAATAACAGCTACTTTACAAGACTGTGGTATATATCAATTTACTAAGGGTAGATTAATCATATCTAAAATAGCTATTAATCAAAGGGAATACTTACTTAAACATAGCTCTCAACTCTCACGCATTGACCGTGTGACACACGCATTTCACTAACTTCACACGCTCACACGCAACACATGACATTTCACACGCAAACATGGCATTTCTCACGCATAAAAATCACAAAGCCCATCTGGGCTGCGGACGACAAAACTCCGCCTTCTGCTGAGCTGTTTCGGCTTCTTTCACAGCTTGTGGCCATCAGTAATTCCTGCTGCAGTTCATGTTAACAGAGCAGCAGGAAGAGTGATCAGAGTTATGAATAATTTTAGTCTTAACAGTGGTGAAAGTGAGCCGGTAAGGTCCTGTACCGCGTACACAGGAGGGGAGGAGGCGGGGGTGGAGCTGCTGCAAGATGACCGGTCCATTCAGAACCAGTCATGGCTGCACGCTGATCATAAAAACAGTTCTGCTAACCAGATGCAGTTTAAAACGCCACTTGGTCAGTTTATAAGTTTCGTTTTTATTAATTCTGCATTTTGTAACTACATGCACCGTATTTCTGTGCCTCCGCGCTTGCTCCTCTCCCCCCTCCTTTCCCTCGGAGCAGGTGCTTTCTGGGCGTCAGTGCGCCCAGAAAGCACTGACGAGAGCAATAGAGATTTGTCTGGTCAGCGCGGCGACTGACTGAGAAACCTGTCGCTGTGAAAGGTGATAATGGTTATAAACTGTAACAGTCTAGAAGTGCATTGAGCTGAAAAGAGGGAGACATCAGCAGCTGGATCGTGCGTAAAGACGCAGCGGGAACCTCTGTGTGCTTCAGTGTTGCTGCTGAGGGGATCATAAAGGCTTGATGAAACTCAGTCTGATTCACCAATCAGGTTATAGATTTACAATGATAAACAACCCATAGATGAATGTGTAACAGTATAATAATTCGGTTAATAATTAAAATCTACTTAATTTTATTCAGTATTATTTGAACAATTGTGTATTATTTATGTTTTAATCCATTAACTGAACAATTAATTAAGTATTATTATTATTAAGTATTAATATGTCTCTTTCTCTTTTTAACACAAGTAATACATGTCTACTTCATTGTCTGGTGGGATAAAAATGAGATGGAGTTGACTCCACCGGCTCTTCCAGGGTCCGGTTAGCCCCGCCCCCAAACAAGCCCCGCCCCCAAATTAGCATAATCTCACTCCTAACTTTTGATAAAAGTTGAGAGGTCTGCTTAAATAATTTAGTCGGGATTGGGTCTAAGTTGAAGGTTTAGATCAGGGGTTTTCAAATTGATTGAATGTGAGCCTCCCCTTGGAATAGGTAAAGATAACCCCCCACCACCACCACCACAAACTTACCGCACACAAGTCCCTGTAGTAAATGCATCGTTCTTTTGTGTTTCTGGAATGCTGTGTTTCAAAAACAACTGATAGCCCAACACATGTTTTTTTATTCAAAAACAGAAGGCACGAATATCGTTACATAGTTTCACAGAGTTGAGCAGCAGCACTGTCCTCTTCTGTCTTCTTCTCTGTCTTCTCACGCCTCCCCTGTGACTCTTTGGCACCCCCCAGGGGAGGCACGTCTCACCTATTGAAAACCACTGGTTTAGATGAAGCTAAAATTTTAGATAACTCAGAATGCTCTACTGCTTCTAAAAAGTCCAAACACCGATCAGGTTCTAAAGATACCTCAAACGCTGCCTCACTTATTGAGGACAATGTAATCATGTTTGGGAGGATGCCAATGATTTTATTTTTCATAGAATGAATTTTATTTATCCCATAAAGTCATTACTGCTGAGAGCTAAGGGAATGGCTGAATCAACAGAGCTTTGACTCTGTGTACGTTTGGCAACTCTACCAAAGAGAAACCTAAGATTATTTTTATTCTCCTCTATTAACTATGAAAAATAATGTATGCTGCTCTAACTCTGAAAAGTGTCTTTTTATACAACAGTAGACTGGTTTTCAAGGTTAGTTAAAATTCCTATAGATGTGTAGAGCACCATTTTCTCTCCAATTTCCTAACATTGTGCTTCAAAGAACGCAGCTCGAAATTAAAACAGGCAGCCAGCTTCCTGTGCATAGTCACCTTCTTTTTCAAGGGGGCTACGTTGTCTGATGCAAAATGCAACAAGGAAGTGACACCATCAACAAAGGCATCAATTTGTGAAGGGCAAGCTGAGCTGAAATAAGTGTGAGAACTGATCAAAAACTAAGAGGAAGGGCCTGATGGACGATGCAAAACAACAAACAGAGGAGGTTTTAATGCTTTGCAGTTTGGATGAAACTAAGGGTTAAATGTTCAAAAGGATTGTAGTTTTAATTGGCCTGGGACTAATTAATAAATCAGACTGAAAGATTATATGACTTAGACAACTTTATTGTAATTTTGTATGTACAGAATGAAAATTTCAGTTCTTTACAGCTTACAACAGTGTAATGGGATTGCAGGTGGAATAAGGCAGCATTACAATATAAAGTGCAGTAGTGATCAGAACGTAACACTACAAGAGAAAAACAGTGTGCAAGAACAGTATACAGAAGAATGTTCAGCCATTGTTTATGTGCAGAAAATAATGGTGAAAAAAGGCAAATGGATAATGAAAGTTCAGCAACATTTGTAGTGCCAAATAAAGATGCAAATGTGATGCAGAGTCCAGTTCACAGTTCAACAGTTCTACAGTCTGATGGCAACAGGGAAAAAGCTGTTGCAGAACCTGGTGGACCTGCAGCGGATGCTAGGGAACCTATTCCCAGAGGACAGCAGGGAGAACAGTCCATGGGGGTGTGAGGGGTCTCTGATGATGTTACTGTCTCAGGACACGCAGCGCTGGGATGAAATGTCCTTAATGGTGGGAAGAGGAGCCCCGATGATCCTCTCTGTTGTCCTCACCACTCTCCTCACGTTCTTCCCGTCAGAGGCGCTGCAGCCTCCACACCACACAGAGAGACAGCTGGTCAGAATGCTCTCTATGGTGCTTCTGTAGAAATTTGTGAGGATGGGCGGGGGCAGGTGGGCTCTCCTCATCTTCCGCAGGAAGTACAGGCGCTTCTGTGCCCTCTTGACCAGTGACGTGGTGTTCACAGACCAGGTGAGATTGTCTGTGATGTGCACCCCCAGGAATTTGGTGCTGCTGACCACCTTCACAGCTGAGCTGTTGATGAGCAGTGGAGCATGGCGAGGCCAGTTCTTCCTGAAGTTGACGATGATCTCCTTCGTCTTCTCCACATTCAGGGTTAGGCTGTTGTCTCTGCACCAGCCCACCAGCTGTTCCACCTCCTCTCTGTTGCCCCAGTCGTTATCGTCTCTGATCAGGCACACCACCATTGTGTCATCTGCAAACTTCACGATGTGATTTGTGGTGAACCTGGGGACTTAGTCGTGTGTCATCAGAGTGAACAACAGGGGGTTCAGGACATAGCCCTGAGGGGAGCCCGTGCTGAGGGTGATGACATCAGAGGTGTTCTGTCTGACCCGGACTGACTGAGGTCTGTTGGTGAGGAAGTCTAGCAGCCAGTTGCGAAGAGGTGTGCTGAAGCCCAAATGTTCCAGTTTTCCCACCAGATGCTGTGGGATGATGGTGTTGAACGCTGAACTGAAGTCCAGGAAGAAAATCCGCACATGGGTGTTGTTCTCCTCCAGGAGAAGAGCGGAGGAGATGGCGTCCTCAGTGGAGCAGTTCCGTTGGTAGGCAAACTGGAATGGGTCGAGTGTTGGGGGGAGACTGGAGACGATGTGTTCCTTTACCAGCCTTTCAAAGCACTTCATCATGATGGGAGTCAGTGCAACAGGCCGGTAGTCGTTAAAACAAAGAAACTGATGTTTCTTCGGCAACGGAATGATGGAGGCAGACTGAAGCATGCTGGCACTGTGGCTTGGTCCAGCGAGGTGGTAAAAATGTCTGTGAGGACACCAGCCAGCTGACCTGCACACTCCTTGAACACCCGCCCAGGTATGTTGTCGGGGCCTGGGGCCTTCCACGGGTTGACTCTCCTTAGAGTCTTCCACACGTCGGCTGTGTCAAGGCAGAGTACCTCCTCTTCTGATGGTGAACAGCTTTCACTGCTGGAGTGCTGTTTAATGCCTCAAACCTCCCAAATAAGTTTTTTTAGTCCATTGAGGAAGTCAGTATCAACTTCACCCACCATGGGGGGAGGGCGTGTTGTACTCAGTGATCGCCGGTATGCCTTGCCACATGCTCCTGGTGTTGCTGGCGTTGCGGAAAAGATCCTGGATTTTCTGACTGTGGTTCCACTTCGCTAACCTGATGGCACGGTTCAAGTTGGCTCTCGCTGTCCTCAGTGCCTCCTTGTCACCAAACTTAAAGGCTGAGTTCCGTGCTTTTAGCGCTTGACGAACTGCCTCAGTCATCCAGGGTCGTTGGTTGGCTCGGGTGATGATGTTCTTAGTGGTGCTGACGTCCTCAATGCATTTGTTGATGTAGGCTGCCGCAGTCGTGGCGTACTCATCAACATTGATCTTGTTTTCATATCTTGCTGGAGCTTTGAACATGTCCCAGTCAGAGCACTCAAAACAGTCCTGGAACGCCTCCATGGCCCAGTCCACACCCTCGCCTGCTTCACTGTAGGTTTAGCTCTGATCAGCAGGGGCCTGTATGCAGGAATTAGCATTACAGAAAGGTGGTCTGAAGAGCGGAGGTGGGAGCTCTGAATCCGCCTTTTATATTAAGTCTAGAGTGTTCTCTCCCCGAGTTGCAAAATCCACGTGTTGGTTGAAATGAGGGAGAACATCATATTGGCATGGATAAAATCCCCCACCAATGATGAAAAACGCCATCAGTGTGTGCAGATTGCAGCTCAGAGATAGTCCGATAGAGAACACTTATAGCCTCTTTTGTATTAGCGCTGGGAGGCACATAAACAGCTGTGATGCTAACAATAGTAAACTCTCTAGGTAAGTAGAAAGGTCTGCAGTTAACAGTCAAAATCTCTATGTCTGGAGAGCAGTGGCTGGCGACTGTTCTTGCATTTTTACACCAGTTGTTGTTGATGTAAACACACAGCCTGCCCCCTTGGGACTTACTGCTAAGACAGCTGTTTCTATCGGCATGGAAAGTAGCAAGCCCCTCAAGGCTAGTGGCGTTTTTCGGGATCCATGAGGTAAGTCATGTCTCCGTCAGGATGAGAGCGCAGCAGTTTCCAAGCTCCATCTTTGAAGAGAGCTCAAGTTGTAGATGATCTATTTCATACCTCTCAACTTTTGACGACTGTTGAGAGTGAGATTGTTGTCGGGGGGGGGGGGGGGGGGTGCTGTTGGTCGATTGAAGACATTCCATCGGTGGGGGGGTTGCGGTTGTTCGATTCAACACTGTCCAACGGGGGGGGGGGGGGGGGCTGTTGTTCGAATCAAGACGGTCACCATTTTAAAAGGACTGTGCTTCCATGTTGCAGTTTGTAATAACACATGACGACTTACCATTTAATTCGCACACAACACGGACCGTACAAGTGTTTTACTTAGGATGAGGGAAACTTGTTTGTGCGGCGGCGGTCCTTGCAGCTGTGTTACCTCTACTACTGGACGTGCGGAAACCATTGTACCGCAAATTGGTTCCGCCATGACGCGAAGCGTCCGTACGCGTGCGTTTCAAGAGTGAGATTTTCATTGTAAGATTGAGATTTTCAAAGTAATGCGTGTGAGCGTGTGCAATTGATGAAATGCGTGTGTCACACGGTCAATGCGTGAGAGTTGAGAGCTATGTCTATTTTGTTATCCAGTGAGCGGACGTTGGAGAGCAGGATGGAAGGAAGCGGCGTTCTGTAGCCTTTAGCTTAGCTGTTAGCTAAGCCTTTAGCTTAGCTGTTAGCCCGCCTTGGCAGCCGCGCTTCCGTCGCCGGTCGCACCACCTACACTTGCTTCTCCTCCGGCGTGTGCTGCTTGGCGAGTCCGCTGCATCGTGGTCCAAAAATGGATAATGGATGGGTAACAGTACAGAAGCTGCAGAGAGTGAATGATGACATTGTTTTAGCAAACTTACACACCGAAGCAACACTAACTTTAGTGACCTCCTAGTGGCGTAACTGTGTGTCATTACTGCCAGTGTGAATAACAATCTTACTTGTATTTACGTTTGTCCTTAGCCAGCAGTTTCAGGTAGGATTTGATGTAGCCCATTCTGGCCACTGGCAGGCATTTGACTACGGTCCCTGGTGTCTCTAATCCCGTGTTTCTGACTATGGAGCTGCCAATTACCAGAGTTGGCTTCTCAGAGGTTGTGTTGCTGAGATGGGAAAATCTGTTAGAACCCCCCCCCCCCCATCCCCTCCCGACCCGGGGGCTGGCATCTAGAACTGCATTTCCTGCATATCAACACCCAGCCAGCCGAGGACCCGGCTCCATGTGCTCTGCTGGAGGACAGTTAGGTGAAGCTAATCTCCGTGGCTCTGCACTAGCAAAGTGCCTCGGCTATGAAGTTTATTTTGTTCCAGAATTATTTGTGCCTTGTAAGCATGAATTTGAAGTTGTATAGAGAGTTTCATTCCAAATTTTGTATTTGTAGAATAAAAAAAAAAATCACAACTACAATTTTTTTTTACGCCTGTTCTAATTATTTTTTACCTCAACACAAATACAAATCAATAAATACAGCTGCACGAATCTGCTGCTGTGAGCCACAAATTCAACTTTACAAGTTACGCCTCCATTTTCACTTTTGACACAAATGTGTCACCGGTAAAAATTATCTGTAAATTGTGGGTAGTACCCTTGATTGGACAGCAGTGGGCGCTGTTTTTTCCGTCAGTCTGTACCAACCGGAAATACGTATTTGGCTACTGCCTTGTTGCCTTTTAAGGAACCTGCTCGCATATGCCTTCGAAGGATGCAGCTGTCAATGTTACTACCCGAATAGGAGTCCGTGTACCTATAGGCAATTCGTTTTTTTTTCTGGAAAACCAAAAACGGAAACTACTTCTGTTTTTCCATTTGCAAATCAAAACGGAAAAACGGAAAACAAAGCCGTTTTTTTAATTTTAGAAACGAAAAACCAGAAAAATGTAAAGAAAGAAACGGCCCGTTTTTGGATTTCGCCAGTTCATTTTTCCATTTTCGCCTTCCGATTAAAAGATGAAGACGGTTTCACTGCTGGCCCGAGAGTGCAGAAAAATATTTAACAAATAAAAGCATAGATGTAACATAATGTAAGCCTGAAGAAAAAAAATAATGAAGCGTAGAGACGACTTTTCAATAAAGAGTACATATTTACGTTGCAACATGATAGTTTATTGTAGAGACGTGAGCTTTATTACATTATTGTGTGTTTTATTGGTGGAACATGAAACATAAAAGCTAATCATATGCTGTAAACCAAAAATATAGAAGCAAAGTTTATTTTTCTCATCCAGCAAAACCCATCAAGCAAAATCCACCTTCGCTATAGGATTACTGTCTATATGTGTCTTAATTTTAGTGAACAGTACATATTTTTGAAGCTAACAGAGAAATTAAGATTTTTTTAATTGATTTAATTGATTTATCTTTACTCACAAATAAAAACAAATACTGCCACAGGGATAGAGTGCCTCATATATTTCCTATTTGTCATACAAAAGATGCTAATTAAAAAGTTAAACTGTTCCCTGTCTGGGCTAGAAAAGCATCTATAGCGGCTTTCACTGAAGTTCCTCAGTGTTTCCTCTCTCCTCGATGGAAATTTTTGATTACATTTTTACTAAACAAGTGTTACGATCTCCCTTATTGAATAGCCCATAGGTGGAGATTCTTATTCATAAGAAAACTGAGATCCAATCTAACCAATAGCTAGATAAGCTGCATTGCCTGTCTTATCTAAGTCTGTTTTAGAAAGTGCAATTCTTTGCTCATTTGCTGAAAAAATCAATCCAGAAAGCTGGTCCTGTGCTGAGGATCCTCTACCGGAACAGCTGAGCTGATTATCCAGAAAAGAATGCTGCATAAGCTGCCGAAGATGATGGATAACTTCACTCCTCTCCAAAACACGGTGCAGAATCAACAGAGCAAGGGACTTCTTGATGTTCTTTAAGATGATAGCTCCAGAAGATCCTTCCTGCCAGCAGCTCACGTTCTTCTACTCTATTTTCGATAGATTTAAATTTCCCTTAAGGTACTAAGAATTTTTCATATTCATTTTGGCTTGAAATGTTGCAGATTTGTGGTTATTTCACATATTTCAATTCAATTCAATTCAATTTTATTTATATAGCGCCAAATCATGAAACATGTCATCTCAAGGCACTTTACAAAGTCAAGTTCAATCATATTATACAGATTGGGTCAGATTATACAGATTGGTCAAAAATGTCCTATATAAGGAAACCAGTTGATTGCATCAAAGTCCCGACAAGCAGCATTCACTCCTGGGGAAGCGTAGAGCCACATATTTCTGTGAGACCAAGTGGTTAATATTTTATTGAAGTGTTACACTATTTACTTAAACAACTTTTTATACCAAATCCCCACAAGGTGACGTTATACTACTGACAGAGATGTAATTTTAAACATTCAGCTGATTAAAAATAAGTTTATCTGTAAGTTGCACATGTGTACCTTCACTATGGAGAAGATACAGGCTGGGGTGAATGAAAAAAGACATTCTCTGATTTTAACAGTCTCGGTTTGACGGGGGGTGGTGGGGGGGTGATGTGGCAGCTTGTCAGATTAATTATTTTTGCTTCTGAACGTGACGTCACTCAGAAACGTGCGCCACTTCTTAATCGAAGTGCCGCAGCACTTAAAGCATGCAGTGGGTAGGCTACGTCATTACGCATGATCCTTCTGCTGAGTTTTCCCCATACTGATGCTATTTTAGATTTTTACATTTCATAATCTTTGTTGTCACATTTAACAGCAACAGGTTTTCATCTCAACCACCATCCTGCCCAGACATTAACAATAAACAATAAAACAATAAAACACAATAACGTAATAAAGCTCACGTCTTTACGATAAACTATCATGTTGCAACGTAAAAAGGTCCTCTTTTCATTCAAAAGACATCTCTATGCTTCATTATTTTTTTCTTCAGGCTTGCATTATGTTATGCGCACATCTATGCTTTTATTTTGAAATATTTTCCTGCACTTCTGGGCCAGCTGTGAAACTGTCTTCATCTTTCAATCTGAAGGAGAAAATGGAAAAATGAATTGGTGAAATCCCAAAACGGGCCGTTTTTTTTCCATTAAGTTTTTCTGGTTTTTCGTTTCTAAATTGTGGTGACAGGAAAGGAAAAACGGCTTTGTTTTACATTTTTCCGTTTTGATTTGCAAATGGAAGAACAGAAGTAGTTTCCGTTTTTGGTTTTCCAGAAAAAAAAGTATTGCCTGAAGGTACACGGACTCCTAATCGGGTAGTGACAGTGACAGTTGCGTCCTTCGAAGGCATATGCGGGCAGGTTTCTTAAAAGGCAACAAGGCAGTAGCCAAATATGTATTTCCGGTTGGTACAGACTGACGGAGCAGACAGCGCCCACTACTGTCCAATCAAGGGTACTACCCACAAGTTACAGATCATTTTTATCGGTGACACATTTGTATGGGGCCAAAATAGTAGCTTTAACATTTGCAAATGTGTGTGGAGAGTTGTGTGTCTGTATCTCGATTTGTGCGTGTGCAGTGGGATTTGAAAATGTGTAAATAAATCTGTAAATGTGTGAGGAGATTTGTGTGTCTGTACAACAATCTGCAAATGTGTAAAACTACTTGTGTGTAATCCGTTTTGCAAATGTGTAAAAAATCCTCAAATCTGTATTCAGATCTGCAAATGTGTACAGAGATTTGCAAATGTGTAAAAAATCCACAAATCTGTATTCAGATCTGCAAATGTGTACAAAGATTTGCAAATGTGTAAAAAATCCACAAATCTGTATTCAGATCTGCAAATGTGTACTGAGATTCGCAAATGTGTAGATCAATCTGTAAGCACATACAGAGACACTTGTGTCTGAAGTATTTTCGCTTCAAGACCCAGAAATACAGACAAATCATTGGTTACAAGTCAAGCGGTTTTCGGTTGGCTCTCTTTACACACGTGATTTTTGCTACTCTTCTGCCGCGTGAGATGCACAAATGTGTGGAAGGATTTGTATGCGTATCTTTTCGATTTGTGTCCCCTTGCGCAGACTCACAGGCTCACAGGCTGCCCAGAGCACAGGCTCACAGGCTGTGTCTTCCGGCTGTGGGAGGTCACGTGACTTTCAAGGATTTGAACCAAAGCGTTTTGCTACCACACGGCTGACAAGGCAACTTGTTATAACTATATAACTTTCTCCCTTTGACGGCAAAAGTTTCTTGTTTTAATGAGAGACTTATCTTGCTAAAACGACATAATTTCCTTCTCATAACAACGCAACATATTAATTATCACATTGATAGGGCCCATGCTACATACTCCGGTACAGTAGGTGGCGGTATGCACCTAAAAGCTAAGGTTGCAAATCTCCTCACACATTTACAGATTTATTTACACATTTTCAAATCCCACTGCACACGCACAAATTGAGATACAGACACACAACTCTTCACACACATTTGCAAATGTTAAAGCTACTATTTTGGCCCCATACATTTGTGTCAAAAGTGAAAATGGAGGCGTAACTTGTAAAGTTGAATTTGTGACACACAGCAGCAGATTCGTGCAGCTGTATGTATTGATTTGTATTTGTGTTGAGGAAAATATAATTTGAACAGGTGTAAAAAAAATTGTACTTGTGATTTTTTTTTATTCTACAAATACAAATACTTCTGAAACAAAATAAGACAGAGAGATGTCATAGCAAAGAGAATTAGGATAAAATTAGATTCTGGAACACCAAACCACAATCCATACCACACAACGTAGCAACAGAACACAGGAAGTGACGTAATACGCCTTACTCCAAAATCCAGCATATGTACCTTATCAGAAGAGAAAAATAAAAATATAATGTTATAGAAACAGAGGATTGCATAATCATTGATGATACGGCATATAGACAAAAATGAAACTGAGGAAATACATCAGCCAATTAATGCAACAATATGAGAAAAATATGCACTATCCTCCGCTTGTACAGTCATGCTTGTGCATGACTGTACAAGCAACACCCCTGCATGTGCAAATTAACATCAGCCTCAGAGACAGTATAAATGATTCCTGATCGGAATATATATATATATATATATATATATATAATATATATATATATATTTTTTTTTTTTTTTTTTATTTATTTATTTATTTATTTATTTATTTATTTTTCTTACATGCCTATCCCTCATGGGGTTGCGAGGGGTGCTGGTGCCTATCTCCAGCTGTCAATGGGCGAGAGGCGGGGTACACCCTGGACAGGTCGCCAATTGCAGGGCATTGACTGTTGACTGCCAACCTATATGTGTGTGTGTGTGTGTGTGTGTGTGTGTGTGTGTGTGTGTGTGTGTGTGTGTGTGTGTGTGTGTGTGTGCGCGCGCGCGCGTGCATGTGTGACAAAATAAAGGTTGTCATTCCAATGTGTTTGCATGCCTTGTGCTTTTGCATTCTTTCAGAGAGTCCTCTTAAGCTACGGCAACACTTGAAGCCCCTCCCGCAACGCAGAGCTGTATCCGTGCATGAAGATGCACTGGCCATGACACAAGGTACAGTTTTGATTTTCATACATTTTTTGTTTTTAATGAGTTTAACATAACATATAATTGTTCCTTGTTTTATTTGCTGAGGTAATTGCATCAGCCATAAGTGTTGAGTTTTGCTTTCTTTTAGAGCTCAAGGCTGTATTACAAAAGTCACCCATCCGTTTCCGGGACAACCGCTGGGACCTGCCATCCTGCAATGAAGATAAAGCCCCAGGTACGCATAATGTTAACCATTTTTGTACTTTTTCTTCTCGTTAGTCATTTAAGGTTTTCAAATGGTTACCTTAATCCACTCTGTGCCACAGAAAAACAGTCAGATGACAAAAAGAAGGTGAAGGACCAGATGGATGAATATCAGGCAGAGAGAGGACAAGCAAGCTGTAGAGGTACAGTGCCTCCAACCAATCAACTTCTTTCACAAGAGGCAGAAGTACCAAAATCAGGGTGTCCCTCTACTCCCAAACTTGTCAGTTCAGCTGCATCTGACAAGACTTTCAGTGTCATGGAGAGACCTCCTGAACCACCCAGAAAATTGGGAAAGTCACCCGAAAACTTTGCATCTGTGAAAAAGAGCCCGACCAGAATCTCAGCTTCCTCACCGCTGCAAGAAAAGCCCCCGGGCTCAATGCCGGTTGGCTCTAAATTCACAGAGTTATCCTATCTAAGCCCTTCCTCCCAGAAGAAAGACAGCTCTGTTGCATTGGATCAGGGTAATGATGCACAAGAGGGAGGAGATACACTTTCACCACAGCACACAAAGACGGCTAAACCGACAGAGCACAGAACTGAGCCCTGTCTGTTTGACTGACGCACATAAATAGTCTTACCTGGATAAGGCTCTGCCACATCACTCACATGGAGAAGCAGGAAGAAATGAATCTCATGTATTTCCAATGTCCTACTCTGTCTTTTTTTCACAACACTGTTGTTTCCCATCATAGGCCAGCTTCATAGTAACTTTGTGGGGTGAATATACTCTTTAAACAGTTTTGGCCGGCGGGATGAATCTCACATAGATTATGTTGATTTCTGTTTTGGTAATCCAGTTTTAATATCTGATTTGATTTTGAACTCTTTGCTTGTTCACACCAAAAGGTCAAATTGTTAGCTGGAGCTAACTAGATGCATACACCAAAAGTGTGTCTGCTGAATGTGTTGGTGCATGCTGACAGGTCTTCTTCGGACATAGGAAGACACAATGGGGCATTTCTCAAATGACGTCACAATTTTCCAGAGACAGCCCAGTTTCCCGGCTGGTCGGACAGGAAGAGTGCGAATTATATTGGCATCAACCGCAATACTAATCATTTTGGAAGATGACGGCGTCCCAGGAGCTTCATTTCAACCTGCTTCAATCGAGAAACCCAGCATAAAACAGCTGAAATGTTGGTTGAATTGTAGAGACCTCAAAATGAGTGGAAAGAAAGCAATATTAGTAAAAATGTAGGAGAGGCTGTTCTATCCACTCCCACAACAAGCTTATATCCAACATTGACATTTCTCGGCAATCCTTCGGGGTTTTGTAAAATCAGTAGGAAAAAAACTCCCTTCATATGATCACCATCACCTTGATGAGAGTCATTCCAGCAGATACCAACGCAGCAGTGTTTTGTTGTTGTCAAAATGTGTCTGTTGAGGCGATATTCAGGACAGATTCAATTCAAATAAATTTTATTTATATAGCGCCAATTCATGAAACATGTCATCTCAAGGCGCTTTACAAAGTCAAGATCGGTTCACTATTTGACTCATACTCAAGCACTACCAATCTGCTTGTACAACCACAAGATGACCACGACGCATGCGTCTAAATTTTGTAATTTTACGTCATTTGAGGGATGCCTTATTCTTTTGTCTTATTTTGTTTTCAAACTCCCACTTATAAACCATTAGTATTTTGGGTTTATGGACCCTGACCTTTAATAACATTAAATGTGGATTTTTGTACTGTTAAGAGACTCATTTAACATATTTATGTTTCAACATTTTAGTTGACAATATCAAACTACATTTATTTCCACGTTTTTCCCAATCTGTCTTATTTACATTTAAAGGTGAGCTTTGAGGCCTATTTTGAACTTGATGGTTATATTTTGATTACAGATTTTTAGTTTTTAATGTTCTGATAAAATAGCTGGATGATATAAAAGCTGCATTTACTCCATAAACCTATAAAAAAGTGCTGAAGAACCTTTTTTGCTTCAATTTGTTCAGTGGGATGGTGCAGGGTTTTGTGATTATGACACATCAATATATTAGCTGCAGTAGATAACTCCCTTAAAATCTTTGATTAATCAAAGAGTAGTTCTCAAGCTAATGGTTTTTTTTTTTTTTGCCTTGTTAAAACAATTACAGCCTTAAAAATTTTACCAAAATAGAGGTTCATACCTTTATTAAAAATAACAACCTTAAACCAGAATTTTGTTTGGAGGGAGGGAGAGAGGTCTGGTGTCTATCTCTAGCAGTCATTGGGGACGAGGTGGGGTAGACCCTGAACAAGTTGCCAGTCCATAACAGGGCAACACAGGGACACATGGGACAGACAACCATGGACACACACACACACACACACACACACACACACACACACACACACACACCTAAGCGCAATTTAGAGAGAGACAGGAGATAATACTCCATTAAATGCCCTTCATTTCCTTTTGTTTATGTCTGGGTTGTTTGTGGTTTTTAATACATCAGCATGCATAGAAATATAGAAAAGAGTGTGGGGCAGCTTTAACAATGATGTGAAAGTAATAATTGGAGAGAAGAATGTTAATAAGTACAGTACATACAGGCTGATTCCGTTTATCTTGTGGACATGACAAGGCAGGCGAAGATGTCGTATCCTTTCACGCTTCTTTCAATCATTCAGAGAAAAAATGTGCCATTGTGGCGTACACGGACAGTAGAAACACACCTAAATTTATTTGAACATTATCGTGTGCACAAGCCCATAAATTAAAACCGAAATTCTTTATATTCATTGTTTACAGCTAAAATACTCTGTAAACAATGTGTTCATTATTTTCTGAAACAGTTATTTATTATTTAATTATTTTTATTTTAACATGCCATTTAGCATCCTATTACTATTTGTTGGATAGACTCTGCCAGTTTACAAAATCTGTTCAACTCTCCTGTTCACTTTGCTGGTATGTAAACCGTATATTAATTTGGCAGAATTCTCTATAAAGCTGCTTACATTCAAGCCTTTTCTTGCTTTGTTAAAAGGAAATGACTAAAGGAACTAAAACAAATTAATTTGGTTTTGATTGCTACAAATCCTATAGCATTTAAGGCTGCCCAGATAGCTACATTTAGATCTACACATACTGAATCAATGTTGATTCAACCATCATCTAAATGGTTATCTACATGTACAGTACATTTGTGTTGATTTTATATTGAATCAAAGTTAAGGAATCAATATCGATTCATGTGTATTTGACAATAAAATATTCAGCTTTTCTAAAGCCATTGTGAAGCCCATAACAAAAGTTTAGTTTTTCACCAATTACAAGTTTCCTCATTTAGTTCTGGTGTTAAACATGCAATATTGTTGGTAGACGATTGGTGTTACCATATGTCCAACATGGCATAAATATTACATTTTATTTAAGAAAATAGCAGCAGGTCTGAGTGATATGGCAACAAATATCGTTTGTGATAACAGGTTTAGTAAAACTATAGGGCAACAATGGAGACAATAATGCAAGAACAGGCTGAAGCGGGAAGTCATTCACACACTTGACAACCCTCCCTGCCACTCTGGCCCATAACAAAGCCACTTCTTGACAGTTTTGCTGTAGTCGTCAGTCAGAAAAACAGCATACGTTGATTCAACAATGATTAGACGTTGGCATTTCAATCATTAAAATCGACCACAAAACAACATTGATTCAATTACATCTTTTTAACACTGGTTAACTGGCTAGGATTGGATGATTGATGGATGAGCCACCATCAATCGTCGACCTTAACCAAAAATCAACCTTGTTGACCATAATTCAACATTGAATTAACATATTTTGCTATCTGGGTGATGAGCTTTTTTAATAAAGTCCTGATTCTGTTTAAACACGTGATGAAGAGAAAAGTTAGTGGCAGAATCCATAGAGCTCAATGCTTTAGTACTCATCTGGTGTCTGTTGTAACTGCAAACCTACACCTAAATGAAATCCCTGGAGCTGAGTACCAACACAACTTGGCATGGCCAGGGCATGGGCCTACAGTTGATATGAAATTTAAACTGAGAAAAGAGGCATTGGAGCCAATGTAAAAGTGAGAGGAGACGCAGACATCATCAATAGTGGCTCTCCTTGAAGAGAGAAATGTGTTGTGTTACAGCCTAATGTAGCCAGTCGTTTGCCTCTGAGGGGAAATGTTGCAAATCTGCTCTACATACGTATCAAAAGTTCATTATAATGTCTCTCAGTTTTCTCTCCTTAATAGGTTTAATATAGTAAAGCAAGTGATGCCCTTAGCTCATGTCCGTCTTAAACATATTTGTTAAGTTCAAAGATCTCCAAAACATTAAATGAGCTCATGGGAACATCTGTGGAGAGAGCAGTCCATATAATAAACAAATGCATATGTGGTGGCTGTTCGGAGAGGTCAAAAGTAATCCTCAGATTAACTGCTTTGACATTATAGAGGGTTGAATTGCTCTTGATTAATTTCATCAAAGACATTAAGAGAGTTACCTTCTTGCAGGAAGGATACTGACTGCTTGTAACCTCAGAGCAGAACCGCACATAAAAAAATTAACAATTCCCTTATGCAAAGTTAAGGCAGATACTTAAAAACTGTTGTTTACAACAAATAAAACTGTATTTTAAAAACATGTGAGCACTTCAAAACTTACTCCTGCACTTTGCACGATGGATTCACATTTGAAGTTGGATGGTAATCACCGGTACACAGTGCTGGAACTTCTAAATATTCTCCTTTGAGTTCAGTCACCTTTTCTTATACACCAACACTTCTCATAAACCTGCCAGTATGCAACACAACGTAAGTCTCACTTTAACCAATAAACCACATCACATTAGGAAGGTCGCATTTAGAGGATCAGGTGACGCATGACTCATGAGGAACAATGATTGGCAAATGTTAGACAAAAGGAACAAATCAGATACAAAGCAACACAGGTTTGATATGTCTGACTGTGGCGTCTCTGCATTTGGAGCCAGTGGGGCATGGCCCCACCAGATATCGCTGTAGAGCTCTATGTTCACAATAATCATCAGTGGGATATGATCGTTCTAAATAGATCAATATTATAAAAAAGACTGATTCCCTTACCAATAAAATTCTGTATTAAACATCTGTGTCTGTATATCTAAGTCTGCCAGAAAATTTACAAGCTCAGTAGCTAAATCCTCTTGAGGCGCCTTGATATTGGGGCCAGCCCACCAATGTTTGTTTAAATACAAACATCTGAAATCGCAGTGCGCATGCCCAATACAGTACAGTCGTGGGGCACAAATCATGTGGCCCCAAGTTCAAATCGTCCAATCAAAATACTTAAATTGCACAAGTTAAATTTATGTTCTGCCGGATAGTGTGGGACCATCTAGGCAAGGCAAATTTATTTGTATAGCACATTTCAGTACAACGACAATGCAAAGTGCTTTACATGATTAAAACATTGGAAAATAAAAGCAGAATAAAAGTAAGTAAAAAACAGTTGGAATAAAATGATGGAACATTTTTACTAAATATAACAGCAAAATGGAAACTAAAAGCAAATATTAATCTATTGTTGGCTGTCCTTGCTGGCTCATTTAAGGATTCATGTGAATCTTTACTGTTCAATAAATGAACCATATGAGTGAGCCTTTATTTATAATTTTATGTATAGAAAACTAAAATACATTTAGCTTATATAAAATGGATTTTCTAGTGTGTTGGTTTATGATAATTTGTTTAATTTAACATTGATCAAAGTCAGGTTTAATGCATCACAAAAAAATGTGTTGCTGCTAATAGGTGTATCAGTTTTGTGCCCCACTTAACTTATGCCACCGGTGTCTGATTGAATCAGTGGCACCAATATGATGCAGTAAATCTGTTGGTATGTTACTTAACTCTTAGTCATGCCAGGTGTGGAAGCACAACATGGTTCTCAAAACATTATACACTGTAGAGTACCGGCAGCGGGATTTGGAGCAGGAACATAAAAGAACAGAATTTCACTTCTGGGGCAATGGTCTCCAAATTATTTCCACAATATCATTAAGTTGAAAGTGTTCCTGGCCCACTTTTTTTTCCAAATAAAACCCCCAAAAGTTAGATTTATTTTGTTTGTTTGCATTTTTACCTGCTCTACTATAAACTATAGGCCTCCCTACTGAAGCTGCTACCCCCGCGACCCGACCCCGGATAAGCGGAAGAAGACGGACGGAAAGACGGACTATAAACTAAGCTAAATATTTCTGTGGAATTTTTTTTTAATCATTGTAGATTCAAAACATAAGGGTTTTGTGAATTTGTCACGTTAAAAAAAGCGTACAGGTTCTAAAGTTTTGAGGGAGGTGGACAGATTACTATTTTATTGTATGCTCTCAGTGACAACAACAACAACAAGGTCAACTTTTCTTTGAAAATGTTTGTTATGTATAACTAAATTGAATAAATCAATTAAATAAATGTTTGTTTGCACCCAGGTCTGCTTTTGAATAAAAGTTGCTGGATATGTGTGGTCCTATTTACTATGAATTGAAAAAGAAGTGAAATCTTTGTGTTGTACCTAACATTTTGATTTTAAAAAGAGTTCAAGTCTTTCATTAAAAAAAATCTACATCTACATCCACTACCCATGCTGGCGGCCCAAATATATACCATTCTTGAATTGTGTTTGAGGAGCAAAACAGAATCTGTCCAGGAGCCACAAATGGCCCCTTGGCTGCACTTTGGACACCTCTGCCCTAAGGAAGCCCTATAATATCTAATACATTTACTAGAAGATGACATGTTTTTATGTAACTGCTGTCAGATTTGTAATTTCTTTTTAAACTCATGATGTCATTACTTTATGTGGGAGGAATGTTCACCAGCTCAGTTGGTCACCAGGTTTGTATGTGTCATCTGATGCTGTGTGACAAACCAACACAACATTGGGATTTAGTCTTTGAAACTCTCAGGGCAGGTGTGGAGAACGGTGTGTGATTTTTCTAAACTGTCATGTTTCTCTTTAACTTGCACGCACAGAGCATTTACAAAACAACATAAAATCTAATGAGTTTGAACAGAGTGTAAATCCGTATCTATACTTGTTACTGATTAATAAAAAATCTATTGATTTGTGTCCTAATTCATTGTCTTTCTTTTATATGTTGATGGTTTTTGTGGCTGACAACTAACCTTGTCTTGTGACTAATAATGAAAAGGATAAAAATAAAAACACAATGCAAAACTTCTGTCATAAAACTTAGCTTACATTTGGTAAATTTGTTACTTCTATAAGCACTGACGGAATCCCGTCGGTACTTTTTTTTTTCTTTCTTTTTTTTTTTCCCAGTGTCCTGTCTAGCAATGTGGCAATAAAAATTGATATCTTAATGCCAAATAGAGCTCGACAGATTTTACTTTCACAAGTGGAGCAAACAGCTTTCGCCATAATGCTCCGCTTGATTTGTGCGTGTAAATAGCTTTATTGTGATTCCTGCAGGGAGAATTTCAAATTATATGGACACTACAATGGGAAAGTAGGAGAGTAAAAGAAAAACAGGTATGTTTGTTAGCTTTAATCTTAGTTATTAATGTAGTTTGGTCTGCTCTGTTTAGCTTCTTTCGTTGCTCCTCCAAAACCTGGACTGATCTGTTTGTGTTTGCTTGGTGCTGGGAAGGTAAGGGCTAGCGTGGCTAGATAACATCCACCCCATATAAATAAAGCCTTCACACAGCATTTTGTTACAGCTGCGCTGCATAGGCGGAATTGTGACTCCGTTTATTTGGCAGCCTGGTAATGAAACAGGTAAGCGGCTATCACAAATACTAGTTTTCATCAGCAGTTGTATTGATGATCTGCTCTATTTTTTTAGCTTCCTGATGAGTCTTTGACCACCATAATACTGGATTTGACACTCGCTGCTGTTTTGCCTATAAAGAACTGTTTCGCCTAAAGAAATTCTTAAAAGGACCTATCTGGACTTTCCCCCTGCTGCCAGGAGCATTGATGACACTACCATCCGGGAAAAAGTGCAATATTGTAGTGCTATTGTACCACTGTTTTACTCATATTGTTTCATTTTTGCCTTCCTTTTAGGGACTGAGGCTTCTGTGGTGGCGGTGGTGATCCCTGGTGGCGGTGTCTTGTTTTGTGTGTTTTGTTGGTGGAGCACCTTCTTTTTTTTGTTTGCCGTGTTTTTGTAGTGTCCAGGGTGATCCCTTTTCTTCACTGGACGTTGCCCCTTTTCTCACCACTCTCCCCCCCCCCCACTGGTAAGCCTCAGTTTCCTTTTGAAATTTAAAATATTTTATAATCAATTTAAATAAAAATGCATTCACTGTTTTAACCATTCAATTGCTGATTATTGTGATTCTTTTTAAACAAAAGACGTGTAGTGTTTAATAAACTTTTGTAAAACTATTTGAATCCTGTCTCATTTCCAGTAGAACTTACCTGTGTCCTTACTATTTTATTTTCCTGGAGTTATTCCAGGTGGCGTTGTCGGTATCCCATATTAACTTTAACATCTTACATTTGGGTTTCATAAAAAAAAGAAAATCCATCCACCCCCCAGGTTGCCACAAATTGGCGTTGTTGCCAGGATTCTGCTGTGTAAAGTGAGACTTGATTCGTTAGTTTTGTTGTTGTTGTTTTTTTTTTTTTTTTTTGTGTAGTGGTGTTGTATTTTGTTTGCTTTGGAAGAGAATTGTGCTGTGTGTACAGGCAAAACAGCAGCGAGCCCATTAATCACAAAGGATCCAGGTCATGGAGGAGGAGATCCAAGAAATGCGGGACTTGATTGCCCAATTGAAAGCAGACAACGAACAATTACGACAGGAACAGTCACGCTCTGCCCCAGGTACTTCTACTGCTCCTTCTACTCCCAGCCCATTTCAGAGTGCTTTGCCTGCCCCGGGTCCACCTGTGTCAGAGAGGTTGGTGTTCGTGCCTCGTGACAGGAAATGTCCGATGTTCCGGGGAAGATCAGGAATAGGGTTAAATGAGTGGTTGGAGGAGGCTGAGGCCTGTATGAGGGCACGCCACTTATCACCTGTTGATCAGGCTTTTTATTTGTATGATCATCTGGAGGGTGAGGCACGAGAGGAACTTAGATACCGTCCTAGTGCTGAACGGACTGATCCAGCTTGCATTATTAGAGTGCTAAAAGAGGTATATGGTTGTACCGATTCCTATGTCTCGTTGCAAGAGGCTTTCTTTTCTAGAAAGCAGCAGGAGGGTGAAACCCTTCAAGAATTTTCCCTTGCACTAATGGGATTAATGGAGAGGGTTAAGGTTTCTGCGCCCACTAGCATGGTTAATGCTGCTGTATTGTTAAGGGATCAGTTTGTGGAGCATGTTTTAGATGGTCCACTGCGGCGTGCATTAAAACAGTTTGTACGGGAGAAACCTGCAGCTACTTTACTTGACGTCAGATCTGAAGCTATTAGGTGGGAACGGGAGGGATCAACAGGCGGTAGTAGGGCTCGCAGTCTTTCAGTTCCATCACTTGGATTTCAGTATGCTGTCCATGGCACTTCTCAGATTAGTTCAAGGGATCAGGGGTCAGAATTGAGGTCTCTGCGTGATATGTTGGCGCAACAACAAGAGCAATTAAATCAACTCACTCAGAGTATTGCCTCTCTTAGTCAAACTCACCAACAGAGTCGTCCCCCTCGTAATGTCCCTATAGTCTGTAGACGGTGCCAACAGCCAGGCCATTATGCTAGGGAATGTGATGGTGTACGTGTCCCTTCCCATTTTCGCACTCAAGGCTCTCAGCAGCCCTCAAATTCCCTGCCTCATAGCTCTGCGGTCTCGGAAAACTAGTGCCCACTGAATTGTTGAGCCGCAGTTCGGGTGGGGCCACTATTGGCTCAGTTACAGCACCATATAATGGTATGGATACGCCAAAGCTTGTTGCATCGTGTCCTCATTTAGATGTGTGTTTGGGAGGTGTTCAGGTGCCCTGTCTAATTGACACTGGTTCTATGGTGTCAACCCTTACAGAAAGTTTCTTTAAGGATCATTTCAAGTCTGGGGGCCCTGATGGTTTACGCCCTTGTCACTGGTTGCAGCTTAAGGCAGCAAATGGGTTAAATATCCCCTACCTTGGCTACATAGAGCTTAGTGTTAAACTTTGTGGCAAAGACATCCCAAACTGCGGGGTTTTAATTGTAAAAGATCCTCCTGGCAAAGTGGCTCCCACACCAGGTGTTTTGGGCATGAATGTAATCCAAAAATGCTATCATGAGCTTTTTGTGCAGCATGGCGCAGGGTTGTTCAGTCAGGACAATGTCCCCCAGGCCCCTCATGAAATCTGGCCCGCATTGCAAAAGTGCCATCAGGCAAGCCTGCAGGGCCCATCAGACTGTGTGGGGAAGGTAAAGGTCAGAGGTCGTGCAGCATGCAGGGTCCCAGGTGGGGTTATGAAGCTTGTGGCTGCTACATGCTCTGATCAGCTGTCACAGGCTGTACTATTTTAGCCTCCTGAGGCAGGTTTGCCTGGAGGTTTGCTTGCTTCTCCTGCCCTGGTCCGTGTGGTGCGAGGCACAGCCTACATACCAGTTGTTAATGTAGGCTCTACAGATATCTTGCTTTATCCACGTACTGTCGTAGTTACTCTGCATCATGTTAATGTTATTAGTCTGCCTGCCGGTGTTAAAGAAGAGCCCTCATATACAGCTAAGGTGTCCTCTCAGGTTGTAGCCCCAACAGTACAGGACCAAATTGAGGCCATTGACCTCTCCCAATTGCCCAGCACACATCAGGGGCAGCTGAGGACCCTTCTTAGGGATTATTCGTCAGTTTTTGCAGAAAATGACAGTGATTTGGGGTGTACGAACATAATTAGTCATGACATACCCCTTATTGATGAGACCCCTGTAAACCAGCGATACCGGCGTATACCACCGTCAGACTATGAAGCAGTAAAGAATCACATTAATCAGCTACTTAGTACTAATGTGATCAGAGAAAGCTGCAGCCCCTATGCATCTCCCATTGTGCTAGTCAAAAAGAAGGATGGGAGCCTGAGGATGTGTGTGGACTATCGGCAGCTTAACAGTAAAACCCGCAAAGATGCCTTCCCATTACCACGCATTGAGGAGTCGTTGGATGCACTTACAGGTGCTTGCTGGTTCTCTACTCTGGACTTGGCAAGTGGTTACAACCAGGTACCTGTTGCAGAAGCAGATCGTCATAAAACGGCGTTCTGCACCCCATTTGGGCTATTCGAGTGGAATACAATGCCATTTGGCCTCTGTAATGCGCCCAGTACATTTCAGAGACTTATGCAGCGTATTTTCTCTGACAAACAGAATCAGACATTATTGCTGTATCTTGATGACATAGTTGTGTTTTCTTCCACCGTGGAACAGCATTTGGAGCGCCTGGGGATGGTGCTTGGACGCCTGAAGAAAGAGGGTCTCAAGGCAAAGTTGACAAAATGCTCTTTTCTTCAGCCAGAAGTTAAATACCTAGGCCATGTCATTTCTAGCAAAGGTGTTGCAACTGATCCATCTAAAATTGAAGCAGTGGCTAACTGGCAGCGCCCCAGCACATCCACAGAGCTGAGGTCCTTCCTTGGGTTCGCCAGCTACTATCGGCGGTTTGTTGCAGGCTTTGCCGAGCTGGCTGCGCCCCTTCACCAACTAGTGGCACAGTTAAGCAGTTCAAAAACAAAAAAGCGGCTAAGACAGGACATCGCCGAGGGCTGGACTGCAGAACACCAACAGAGCTTTGATGAATTGAAAAGGAGGCTAACTACCTCACCTGTGCTAGCCTACGCTGACTTTTCTCTGCCTTTTATTCTAGAGGTTGATGCGAGCCAAGGTGGTCTGGGTGCTGTCCTCTCCCAACAACAGGACGGGGTGGTGCGTCCTATTGCTTACGCCAGCCGAGGATTAAGGCCAACTGAACGCAATATGGATAACTACAGCTCCATGAAACTTGAATTTTTAGCCCTTAAATGGGCCATGACTGAAAAATTCAGAGAGTACTTGTTGGGCCATAAATGTCTTGTGTTCACTGATAACAATCCCCTTAGTTATCTTAGTACTGCCAAGCTGGGTGCCACTGAACACCGATGGGCTGCACAACTTGCCTCCTTTGACTTCAAGATTCAGTACCGGTCAGGGCGTACGAACAGGAACGCCGATGCCCTTTCCAGAAAACATCCATCTACCGGAGAACAGGTTGGTGCTCTTCTTCCAGGGAGTAGCCTGCCTGAATCCCTGCAGCTGATGATGGAGAGACAGGATGCTACGCAAGCTGCCATTACAGTCCTCCCTGAACGCACCACAAAGGATGTGCAAGTATTACAACATGCTGACCCAGTTTTGCAGGAACTATGGACCTTCTGGGCCCGCAAGAAACAACCTGATCGCACAGAGCGAAAGAATTTATCTTTGTCTTTGTTAGCATTCCTGAGGCAGTGGGATCGGCTGGTGGAGAAGGATGGTGTCCTCCACCGTAAGACCTTCCGTCCCGATGGTGCTGAGGAGATGTTACAGCTGTTGCTGCCCACAGCCTTGAAGAAGGAGGTTCTGACGCAGGCTCATCAGGACCATGGCCATCAAGGTGTGGACAGAACTCTCTCACTCCTGAGGACAAGATGTTACTGGCCAAAAATGTCCTCTGATGTTGTTGATTGGTGTAGGTTATGTGAGCGATGCCAAGTAGCAAAAGATACTCAACCTCGTGCACGAACCTACATGGGCCATTTGCTGGCGTCACGACCCAATGAGATTCTGGCAATGGACTTCACAATCCTGGAGCCTTCTCAAGATGGACGGGAGAATGTGCTCATCTTAACTGATGTTTTTAGTAAGTACACCCTGGCCATACCAACCAGAGATCAACGTGCCTCTACTGTGGCTCATGTCCTGGTGACCGAGTGGTTTTCAAAGTTTGGGGTACCAGCCCGTGTTCATTCGGACCAGGGGCGTAATTTTGAAAGCTCCCTTATTCAGCAACTTTGTCAATTCTATGGCATCAAGAAGTCCAGGACCACACCGTACCACCCTGCTGGAAATGGACAATGTGAAAGGTTTAATCGTACACTTCATAATCTGTTGCGTACCCTCCCCACCACCAGTAAAAGAGCATGGACCTCTTATTTGCCACAAGTTGTCTTTTGTTATAACACCACACCACATCAAAGCACTGGAGAAAGTCCCTTCTTTCTGATGTTTGGCCAACAACCTAGGCTTCCTTTAGACTTTCTGCTGGGCCATGTATCAGAACCAAGTGCTGGCAGTGTTGACAAGTGGGTTGCAGAGCACCAGACACGCTTGCAACTGGCTTTTGAGGAAGCCACGGAGAAGCTGAAGATTGCTGCAGATAGGAGAAAAAGAAATAATGACCAGCATGTTCAAGATTCTCCTCTGCATGAAGGTCAACTTGTCCTACTGCGAGACACCAATCAACAGGGAAGACACAAAATTCAGGATCTGTGGTGCTCCAAGGTGTATAAGGTCCTAAAAGTACTGGGTGACACCGGAGCAGTTTACACTGTGGCTCCTGCAGATGAGCTGAATAAAATTAAAAGGGTCCACAGGTCTCTACTGAAGCCAGTTGTTTGCAATGACGTCCCAGCATCACCAGCTGGGGAACCCCTGTTAAGTGATTCATCCTCTGAGGATGAAATTGAGTCTGATTTGTTTTTGAGGTTAAATGTCCACCAACCACCGCCTTCTTTGCCAGTCAACCCACCCATGGCCAGAAATGACACGGTTCTTCAGTCTGCTGAGATATATCCTCCTGAAGCGCCTTCAACATCTGCCAGCTCAAGAAAAGATGAGGGCCCTCCAAGGGTAATGAGAAGAACTGCACGCTCAACAGCAGGTCAGCACTCCAATGTCCACCATCTCCCAAGAGCGACAGGATTAGTGCATGGGGCTGCAAACTCTCCTGATGCACACTGCAATGCTGCTTCTGCACTATTTAGACCTTGGTGCTAGTGTTTTTGGGGTCGTCGTCGGGGCGTCGACGCAAGCTGGGGGGGTAGACTGTAGCAGCATAAATGGTACGCTGCCACTTTAAGGTCTATTTCGGCTGCTGCATATAAGCAGGTATCCACCCGCCACGAAGTTGCTTGCGTCATGACGTCGTATCATTTTGGTTCCTGTGTCTGCTGAACTGTGCTGGGTGAGCGTGGCTGTTTCTTTGTTTGTTAGCTTTAATCTTAGTTATTAATGTAGTTTGGTCTGCTCTGTTTAGCTTCTTTCGTTGCTCCTCCAAAACCTGGACTGATCTGTTTGTGTTTGCTTGGTGCTGGGAAGGTAAGGGCTAGCGTGGCTAGATAACATCCACCCCATATAAATAAAGCCTTCACACAGCATTTTGTTACAGCTGCGCTGCATAGGCGGAATTGTGACTCCGTTTATTTGGCAGCCTGGTAATGAAACAGGTAAGCGGCTATCACAAATACTAGTTTTCATCAGCAGTTGTATTGATGATCTGCTCTATTTTTTTAGCTTCCTGATGAGTCTTTGACCACCATAATACTGGATTTGACACTCGCTGCTGTTTTGCCTATAAAGAACTGTTTCGCCTAAAGAAATTCTTAAAAGGACCTATCTGGACTTTCCCCCTGCTGCCAGGAGCATTGATGACACTACCATCCGGGAAAAAGTGCAATATTGTAGTGCTATTGTACCACTGTTTTACTCATATTGTTTCATTTTTGCCTTCCTTTTAGGGACTGAGGCTTCTGTGGTGGCGGTGGTGATCCCTGGTGGCGGTGTCTTGTTTTGTTGGTGGAGCACCTTCTTTTTTTTGTTTGCCGTGTTTTTGTAGTGTCCAGGGTGATCCCTTTTCTTCACTGGACGTTGCCCCTTTTCTCACCACTCCCCCCCCCCCCCCCCCCCCCACTGGTAAGCCTCAGTTTCCTTTTGAAATTTAAAATATTTTATAATCAATTTAAATAAAAATGCATTCACTGTTTTAACCATTCAATTGCTGATTATTGTGATTCTTTTTAAACAAAAGACGTGTAGTGTTTAATAAACTTTTGTAAAACTATTTGAATCCTGTCTCATTTCCAGTAGAACTTACCTGTGTCCTTACTATTTTATTTTCCTGGAGTTATTCCAGGTGGCGTTGTCGGTATCCCATATTAACTTTAACATCTTACATTTGGGTTTCATAAAAAAAAGAAAATCCATCCACCCCCCAGGTTGCCACAGAAAGAAGAGAATGAAAGAAAGAAGAGATAAAAGGAAGAGAATGATAAAACTTCCTCTGTCTGCTCCATCACCTGGAAAGAGACACAAAAAGAACAGCACAACCAACAGACATAAAGCAACAGATACAATCGTGTAACACCTTGATACCATTGCTAAATCATATGTATTATTATTTAAGCTGACATGTGTAATGTGATACCAAAAAAAAAAAAAAAAAAAAAAGTAAAAGAAAGTAAATAAATTATAGCCTTTCTGTATATAAGTGAACATTTAATACCTGGGACCCAGCACCTGTGGGAGATTGTGAGAGTGCACTAGTTTAGGTGAAAATTATCCAGAAGGAAATGGCTTGATAGTGATTGTGGAGAACCGAAGACCCACCTTCCCCGAGCACAGAGGCAGGGGTCAGGGGACCCATAACCCCGGACTCCCAAAGGGGCCCCCAAAGCAGTGCGCCCGAGAGGGGCCTTCACAGGAAATCTACAACCCCCCCCTGAGGAAAGAGGATCCCGTCGGTACTACCGAGAACCGATTCACGTAAAATCAATCAAAGGGTAGCATTTTTCGATACGTAAACGCATCATTGTGACACTGAGGGAGTAGAACAAGCTGGACAAGAACACAGCATTGTACCCACAAGAGTGTAATGAAATCAGTAGCCACTGGTAACAAAGCAAACGTGGCTGATAGAAAGCGCTTTTTTCAAAATGCTCTGCAGATTCCGCTCGCTGAAATATTTGTGAGGTGAAGTGCAAGGCCAGTGATGGCAATACTTTTAATCTGAGAAATTACCTGGTCACTGCTGCCAATTTAGTGAATTTCTCGTAATATTTAGCAACTTTTCATTATTATTATTATTATTATTATTATTAATATTAACACATTTATTTGATAGGGACAGAACAAAAACAAAAATTGTTACAATTTGAAGTGCAACCAATTACATGTTCGTTGGTCATCTAGCTAATAGCTAATTTGCAGACCAGGGGTCCGTTCTTCGTACGTTGCTTAAAACATCCAAGATCAAATGAGACATCCAAGATGATTTCATCCGGCTAATCATGATCCGGCTAACTGGGTTCTTCGAACACGCCTGTTGTTTATGATTAGTATGGCTGGATTGAGTTATCTGAGACAACTGCGCGTTCATGCGTTTGTTTAAAAGGCGAAATGTATCGATAGTAGAAACAATGATCAGCAACGCTGCTATTGGCTGTTCAGCATGGCCAAAGAACGCCCACAGTTTTTCTCCCAAGCAGAACAAGAGCTTGGAAGGTTATGCCAAATTTGAGTCATTAATTAAAACGACGGGGAACACCTCAAAGTCTGCTAAAGCCAGGAGAGAGAGCTGGCAAAAAGCAGCAGACAAATAAATGCGTAAATACTGTCCATGGTAGATTTTCTATCACTTTCTACAGTATGAATTTTTGCATTTTAATCTCATTAGGGTTCCAAGCCCGCAGCGCAGGCGAACGGCTATGCCGTTCGTCTGCTCTGTGAGCAGAGAACCCTATTGTTTTTCGTGAGCTTTTAAATTATTAGGGTTCCAAGCCCGCAGCGCAGGCGAACGGCTATGCCGTTTGTCTGCTCTGTGAGCAGAGAACCCTATTGTTTTTCGTGTGTTTTTAAATTATTTATTATTATTATTATTATTATTACGGAATTAAAACGCGTTGTGGAGCCCACGCGGATTTGTAATGAATCAATTGGATCAGGTATCTAAGTTCAGAACGTGCGCCCATACTCAAACCCTCAACAACTAGGGGGCGCTATAATAAAGGACAATGCGTTTTGGCCTATTACCACCAAACTGCTGGTCCTACACTCAAAAACTTGATGGCACTTTGTTTATTGGATGATTCTGCAAAATAAAGGGAATTGGCACACCCTTCGTTTCCCAGCTAGTTTTCGCGCTACATGGCTACAAAGCTTAAACCTTTCTAGTTAAACTCCTCCTACATTTTTTGTGCAATCCGCGCAAAACTCCATATATAACCATGTAATGGACAAATAAAAAAAGTTAACGCGGCAGATTTTTGAATTTTGACTTTTTCGAAAAGTAACGCTAAAATAAGTGATTGTTAGCTAGCTAGCTCTAAATGTAATTGCTGATTATTCTAAAACCATAACAGATTTTGACATGTCCTTCATAACACATAGTCCAAATAAGATTTTGCACATGCGACCCGCATTTGAGGATCGTCCATCACTAGGGGGCGCTGTGATGTCAAGAAATTTACTACGCAAGAAAGGCTGATCGGATTTTTACAAAACCTTCTTGATTCCCTTCCAGACATTGCCCTTAACTAAAGTATTAAATATGGTATTTATTGAAACAAGTGGGCGGGGCCTATTTCCAAAAGTGTAGAAAAAAACTTGAAAATTTCAAAAATTCACCTAAAATCACTTGTGTGGTGTAACAAGCTCAGATTTTCAGGATGTATTCCTTGAATAAGGTGCAACAATTCTCTCACTGCATGTATTGAGGTTTCTGAAAGTTGCACACTCTGATTTTTTAAAAGTTTGTAAAATGGAGAAATCAATGTATTTTCCACAAATATTGGTCAATGCCAATAAAAATGGCCTCTATCTGTAAAGCACAGCCAGAATAAACTTGTGTTTCAGTTTGGTAAAAATCCAGGCGATTTTGACCAATTTACAAGATTTTAAAAATTAATGATACAAGATTATAAAGTTTAATATTTTTTTTCTCTGAATCCATTTTTTTAATGACCATCAAAAAAATCATGTGGTTAGATAAAACACTCTTGGACATTCATGAATATTTTCAGAATTTTAGAGCAAACCGTTGAATTTTAACAAATTTATGAAGTTTGTGATCAATTTACAGCTCTCATCATCGAGAGCTCTGCCATCCAGAACTGTGAACAGGGCGGCCATTATGCCCATATTTGGGCACATCACCGGAAGTGATGTGCCCAAATATAAATATAAAAAAGATCAAGCAGAAGCAAGGAAAGTTATTTAGAAGGCAAAGAAGACAAAATGGAGAGATTTTTGTGATTCAATAGGCAGAACAACTTCTATAGCTGAGGTATGGGGAATGATTAAGAAAATGAAGGGAAATAGATCAGAGAGAACATATCCAGTTCTAAAACATGAAGAAGGAACAGCATTAACAAATGAATAAAAAGTAAAAGTAATGGCAAGAACATTTGCAAAGATCCATAGTTCAGATATGGATCAGACTTATTCGAAAAGTAACGCTATAATATAATATGGATAGATAGATAGATAGACTTAGTGAGAATTAGAAAACTTTATTTGTCATTTTGTATGCACAGAGTGCGTACAGAACGAAATTCTGTTGCATACAGCTTGTAAATTGCAGTAAAATAAATTACAGTATAAGGTGCAGCAGTGATTTGAAGTAAACAATTGAAATGCAAACAAATCAGGAGAAGTCACAGTGTACAGGTGTGTATTTTTTTAAAAACATTTGTATGCACTGAATTGATTGTGCAAAGGGCATTTGTGCGAGAATGCATTTAGAAACTGAGAGTTCGACAGCATTTGTAATGCTAGTTGGAGATGCAATGATGCAAAATGAGCAAATATGTGAATGTTGTGCAAAGTTTATGGGTTATAGTTATAGATAGCAGTGACATGCAGGGGAGGATATCATGGAAAGAAAGATAATATAGAATAATAACAATATATGTTGTGATTCACTCAGTCATTTGTAATAATAATTGTTTTTTTAATCTAATTTCCTTATTTTTTTATCATATTCTCTTTAAAATCGAAGACTTTTGGCTATTTTTAACGTAAATCCTTGGTGGTGCTTGATAGTGAAGCGCCACCAAGCCAGCGATCTTGGCCTCCCCTGGGATTGCGCAATCCCATGTTAACTGCACTGACTTCCATTCCGTGAATGCATCTTCCTGTCTCTAGATCATAAATTCAATTGTTCAAACACTGATGAACTGATTTTCCACAATTTAATATATGTGGATTACGAATTGTGTTTTGGTAATTAAACTATGTGTTTTCGTGTGCTGCTGGGCGATCATAAAAGCCAAAGAGCTGGTTGTAGGTGAGGCCGGCAGTTCCTTGGCCTCTAGGCAGGGGGCGCTCAAGGGGCACCGCTCTGATCCCCAAATAGTAGAGTCAAAGCAAGTTATGGATGTGTTATTAGCGAGTTTTGCTAAACAAGTAAAGCACTAAAAAGACTCTAAACATACAGCTGGAACAGGACTGATGAAGGAAGGCTTTCCTCCCTGGCAGTGAGCTCCACTGAGACTGAGAAACTTTTAAAACTGAAGAAGATAAAAAGAACTTTTACCGGAAAGTGACCGATATTTTTGTTCAGAAAGAGCGCAGCTGGACTTCATTTCTAAGTAGAGGTAAGACAGCGATAATTATTCATGTTTTGTTTTTGTAATGAAATGTGCGTAATGTAGGTTAGTTTTTGAATGTGTTACAAATGTAGAAATCCATCATACCTCATAAACTGCTACCAATCAAATGACAAATAATTTAGTTTTATTTATTTTTTTAACAAATAATCAATATTTTTTCCATGTCTCTTGGTTAATTGATTTGGCTCAACCAGTCTCCATCAGCACTTTGCAATGAGTCTACTCTGTAGAGTGTATATATTTGTAAATCTGACTGATGATGTCAGTGCTTCACCAGCTATGAACCCTACCGCACGTCACTGATAGATAGATATATCTATCAACATCTGCATACCTTGATTCAAATGAAACGATTTTAGTCTTATTTAACACTACAAGCTACAAGGATAAGAAGAGAATATCTTGGTTGAACTTAGAATAAAAAGGTATAAGTTACGGGAAACATGTAATTCATATATTATGAATTGTCATGAAAAGGAGTGATAGCATTAATGGTTTAAAGGGTCACTGTAAATGAAAAACTTTCATTTTATATATATATATATATATATATATATATATATATATATATATATATATATATATATATATACATACGGGGAACAGTTCATGGTGGGAGTTTGAGGGTCTCTGTTGATGCTATGGGCTGGGGACATGCAGCGCTGGGATGAAATGTCCTTAATGGAGGAAAGAGGAGCCCCTATGATCCCTTCTGCTGTCCCCACCACTCTACTCATTTTCCACCAGTCGGAGGTGCTGCTGCCTCCACACCACACAGAGAGACAGCTGGTCAGAATGCTCTCTATGGTACTTCTGTAGAAGGTTGTGAGAATGTGCGGGGACAGGTGGGCTCTCCTCATCCTCTGCAGGAAGTACAAGCGCTTCTGTGCCCTCTTCACCAGTGACGTGGTGTTCACAGACCAGGTGAGGTTGACCGTGATGTGCACCCCCAGGAACTTGGTGCTGCTAACCACCTCCACAGCTGAGCTGTTGATGAGTTTATGTCATCTGCGAACTTCATGATGTGATTGGGGGTGAACCTGGGGGTGCAGTCGTGTGTCATCAGAGTAAACAGCAAGGGGCTCCGGATGCAACCCTGAGGGGAGCCCGTGCTGAGGGTGATAACATCAGAGGTGGTCTGTCAGACCCGGACCGACAGTGCTCAGGAGGTGAGGAAGTGGTGAAGGGGTGTGCTGAAGCCCAGATGTTCCAGTTTTTCCACCAGATGCTGTGGGATTGAACGCTGAAGTCCAGGAACATGCTCAAAGGTGGCGGTGCGTGGACTTGGAACCCGTTAATAACTGCTTGCAGTTCTAGTATTTACTTTGTTCTTTTATGTCAGAGCCTCTATGGGACCCACTAGAACATGGGGACAAGTAAAAGTGAAATACAAGAATATTCTACAAAATGGTAGCCTTTAATTATTACACTTTATTTCAAAAAGGCACTTGTTATGTCAAGAGATCCAAATTTCAGTGTCATTCCTTAGACACGGGAAGTAAAGGACATGTGCAAACTGGGAATTTTAACAAAACAAAAATCTTTATCCATAAAAAAATTAAATTTTCCTTTTCCAAGTCATCCACAGTTTACACGGTAAAACTATATTGCTCCGTGGCTAGATAATCCATCCATAGTTTTTTTTTAATACAATATACGGCTCGACAGGAAGCAAGCCTTTCAAAGTAAACTAAACTTCACAATAAAATGGCCCGAACAAATCTTCTTACTGAATATGATAAAAATAAAAAGCAAACCATCATACAAATAACTTAAATATTTTAGATTTATGGCTCCAACACCACTTTTTCCTCTTTAAAAGCCACTGTTAAATGATGTTTGTCTGTTTAAAACAGCCACCAAGAAAAATCTCTCTACAATTACACTGTCGCGCTGCGCTAAAGGATCCTGTCTATTGCGCAATACGCGATTAATTCGAAAAACTCTGCAAATTATTCTTGCACCTTCCGCAACAGGTTGCTGTCGTAAAAATGGACATGGCTACGGCAGACTTCCCTATCTCCTCCGCTTATACAGCCGTGATCTAATCTTGTTTACATGAAATAAGCCTGCTCTCGAGCAGGCTTAAGCTGGCGCACATGTTGCTATGACAACAAGTGCAGGATGTCTTTCGAAGAACCAAACGATCCAAGATGATGCCAAATCGTCAACAATGAAATCCTGCTAACTGAGTTAGCGACGTACGAAGAACGGACCCCAGGTCCCTAAACCAAAACAAATACAAGCAGTAATATACAAACATCAAAGACAAACAGAACATGTAATACAGACTATTCACAAAAGTTGCTCTAATGTTCACATGTTTGAGTAGATTTGAGCCATTGTTTTACTTTGTTGTTGGACTGTTTGAGGTCTGTGAAGGTATTAAATTGGGCAGGTATGGTGTTCCACATCTGAGGCCCTTTTACTGTGAATGAGCGCTGTGCAAATGTGGTTCCACGTTTGGCTGGTCTGCAGTCACCACTAGCAATGCCTTTGGTAGTGACACCTCGGATGATGACCTCCAGTAGCCTAAGCCTATTGCAGCATAACTATAGAGATAGCTCGGGATAACGTAAGCCACTCGAAGTATAAGCTTTGTCAAAAATGAAAGTTTTAAGCCTAGTCTTAAAAGTAGTAAGTATTACAACAAGAAAACATATAAACAAACCAGCTTTTCTAAAAGCTTCCTCTGATAATGTCTGTAACCTGTTTTCACATCCAGAGTACTACCACCCCCATCTGGTCAGCATACACATACACACACACGTGCACACACACACACACACACACACACACACACACACATGTTCGCTACGTCTGAATTGATTCACTATTGTGTTTCCATTTCCTTTTTAGTACATTTACTATTTTTTGAAAATGTGAAATACCACCTAAAGCAAGCTTTAATTCAAATTTTGTCATTTCCATCAACCCCTTCTAATGTGATACTTAAAGAAAACTTTGATGGAAACACGACTAGTGAGATGCTTCCACAACAACAAACCCTGGATCACCAGTAACCTGAAGAAAGTGCTGAATGAGAAAAAAATTGCTTTCATGGATTGAGACAATTAATTACTGAGGAGTATGCAAAAGCAGTTTGAAGTCTAGAGTAGCGACAGCAAGGGTGTGTAAAAGGAAGAAGCTGGAAAGCAAGCTCCAGCAGAACAATATCAGCAATATGGGGTCAGGGATAAAAAAGGGATCAGATCAATTGAAGTCAGGACAGGCCGAAAGAATTAAACAGATTCTTCAATAGGATCAGGAACGAGCTCAGTGTCCTCTTCTCCTGCCCACAGCCAAACAGATACCCCACCCTCCTTGACCCACAGCTTATTTGTTACACCTCAAATGTTTTACTTTCCACCTTGGCTATGGACCCTTCTGCTTTTACATGTTGGTTTTCAACCAAATCAAGAGATGCTTGTTGTCCATTCTTCTCCCACTTACTGAGTGTCTTTTCTCTGGAGGTCAGTTGAAAAAGCAGCTGACAAGACTTAACTGGAAAAAGGCTGCAAGTCCAAATGGTGGTATTCCCAGAGTCCTGAAGGCCTGTGCAGAGCAACTCTATGAGATTCTGCAGAACCTCTCCAACTTTAGCCCAGTGGAAGAAAGCCCATTTATCTCTCCTCGATGACTATGGATCTGTTTCCCTGGCATCCCACATCATGTCCTGGAGAGACTCTTGTTGGCCTACCTGAGTAAACAAACAAGCTATTTTTTGCTCCTCTGTTGTGGCTGTTTTCCACGTGTTCAGTCCACTCATTTTAGGTATACCATATAGAGAAGCTGGTTGCCTACACGTGGTAGGCCAGTTTTGCTCTAGGAATATGCCATTTCAATACAGAATCCTATTTGTGTGATTGACTTTATTAAATCAATATTATATCTGACATCAAAAGTAGACAGGCCACATTTATGGATTAGGAACCTGTGTCTGCATTACATTTAACCATTTGCATTATCTGTGTATGAGTGTTTGTGACAAGTAAGGAGTATCTCAGGGGAAAAATAAGCAGTTTCTTCCTTAATGCATCCGTCTCCTATCCAAGACTTTTCTGCAGGACTCTAAATAAACTAGGATTTTCAAATAAGAGACCATAGAAGGTGAATTTATTTAGATGTAGGTATACTTTACAGTCAAAAACAGACATTCAATTACAATACAAAGAAGCAGACATACATTTTTCATAGATTTTATTCATAGCACAATATGCCATGTTAAGTTTAACACAGAAGCCGAGCCATCAGTAAAGGGTCCTTCACTTCTCAAAATAAAATATTTGTTGGGAATAAAAAATAACAACCATCTATTTTACTTCAAATTCAAAAGGGAAGCTAACTCTCAAATCAGGAATAAAAAGTATTTAAAAACAAAATTGTTTTCTAAAAGTAAGATCATACGTGGTCTTTTGTAAAATCCCTACATTTTGTAAAATATTTCTTTGTGAATAAAAAAAAAAAAAATCACAATCAACAGTCAGTGATGGTTTTAAGCCTGAAGTCAACTGATGATGAAACTAAATCACATTTGTAGGACAACGTAAATGTACTCTTAGGACAGTAGTGCTAATTATTAAATTATCATTACTGGTTAAAATTATTGATTCATTGTGTATAACTGCTTCTTTCAGGTTCCTGCTATACACACAATGCTGCATTCTGACATCTGCTAAACTAAACTCTAATGTTTTATCTCTCCTCCAATCAGAATAAACACAGCGGACCAGCATGGTGCAAGTGAAACAATGTGATTATAATATGCTGTGTTGTCTCCAAGGTTGAATCAGATTCTGCTGTCATGCTTGTGTGTTCACTAGCTTTCATCGTCACTGTCTGGATCAGCTAGCTCTTCTGACTGGAACAACGGTTTAGTGGCCAGTTTATTCAGATCCTCTCTGGTCATCTCTCTCATCTTTCCATCTGAACCAAGCTGCATGGGCTGGATGAAATTGGTCCTACACAAAGCAAGAACAGTGTGTTAGCATAGTATCCCGTTGAATACTGTAATTGTTAAATAAACTGCAGTTGTTCAAGAAAGTATCAAAAAATTTTTGGTCTTCTTTACTCTTTCTTTCTAATGTATATATTTGTTAGCTATACATGAGACAATGTTCCATATAAATGCATTCTGCAGTTTATTAGGTACACCTGAGTAATTGTTTTACGAAAATAGTGAATTCAGCTCGTTACATGGCAGTTACTCAATGCATGCAGGCATCTACACAAAGTGACGACAACTTTCTGGAGTTCAAAGCAGTCATCTGAATGGGGAGGAAAGGGAATTAAAGTGACTTTAAATGTAGCGTGGTTGTTGGTGCCTGAAAGGGTGTTCTGAGTAGTTGACAAATGTGGATCTCCTGGGAGTTTTACCAACAACAGTTTGTAGAGAATTTGCTGAAAAGGGGAAAACATCCAGTGAGCAGCACATGTGTTGAAAACGGTAACGCGGCAGACTGGCTTGAGATTATAAAAATGCAACAGTAGCTAAAATAACAACTTGCTACAACCAGGGTATGCATAATCTCGAAACGCACAGCACATCAAACCAAGGCCGGATCTTTGAACACAGAGTATTCTTGCCTTAAAGCCTGACAAAGGGCTGAATAACGGTCTTGCGTAACTGGGGGAAGGCTTTCTATGAAAACATGGACACTTCTGGACGTGGTTTTCCAGGTAAGCCTCAACTTTTCCCAAGCACATGGACTGTATAAGTCTAACAGACAGCGCTCTACCTCTCTGAGATAGTCGTCAATGGTGGATTCAGCGTTGCTCTATGTCTTGAGCCAGAGACTCAAATCTGCAATTCCGGTTCAGGGATTGGGACGGTCCATCGGAGTCATCCTCTGACGATTCCTGCCTACTGTGGTAGGGGAGGGGCTCCTGTTCTTGTAATGATTGATTTAACAGAACCCGATATTCAACCAGACACGGAGCATATGCTTAATAGGTTTATTTACAAAAGAGCCAGTGGAACAAAAAAACACCGTGGTTTAAATAACTGAAAAAAGGCAGACAGAGCTTCCAGCAGCTGACCACTGCAGAACCGGGAGAATGCTGTCCATCAAAACAAGAACGTTTCCCTGAGGCCGTCCAAAACAATAAGAAGCACCAGGCGAACTTCAGGCAGGCAACAAGAACAGAGGGAAGGCTCAAAAAACAAGGACAGAGATCTGGTCGGGAACAAACAAGCAGAATAGCAAAAATAAGCAGAGGCAGGAAAGCTCTTACCGACGGCATGTGAGTGGAGAGGAGTAGAGACGTTCTGGCAGAGTGCAGGGAACTGAGACAGGTATAAATAGGCTTGCTGACAGGTGAAGAGGGAGGGACTAATTAACCAAAACCAGGTGGGAGTAATCAAGAAGGGAAAAGACTAGAAGGCTGAAAGGACAGAAACTAAGATGAACTACAGAGCAAAAATAACCATAAAGAGAAAACCCAAGATAGAAAACAAGGCTAAGACTGAACAGAACACAAGCTTTAATCAAATCTAATAAAGAAGACCAGATAACTAAAACAGTTAAAGCTAAACATGAATCCAATACAATACAAAACTGGAAACAGAAATAAACCCTAAGGCAGGAAAGTTAACTTAACCAAAACAACAACATGAACCAGAACATAACATTACAGTTCTGACCTCCTAAAAGGCATCAGAGGCCATAAACTCTTGCCCGTGGACACAGTTCAGGGTAGTGGGGTTCACCTGTATCCCAGGAATGGTGGTCCCATCACCTTGGTGGGGGCAACGGGTCATAGCAGATGGTGCTACGGGTTAGCACCATCTGCTATGACCCGTGAATCATAGAACATGTGCTGTTCTATGATTTACATCACACGCCCGGTCCTCTCTGCCCCCCTAGGTTGTTTAGGCACTTACTTCCGTACCACTCTGCTGAATCTGTCCTGACCCATCACGCCTATTCTCGTTCAGGAGACCAGGGGCGTTTCCAGCTGTGATGGACATCCAGGGCTTAGCCCAGACCATTTTATGTAAATAAAGGATCACTCGAAGTGTTTATTATTATTATTATTATTATTAAAGTAACAATTTACTTTCAGTCAAAATGCATCTTTAACATTATGCACAAACACATACACTCACACACTCTCTCTCTCTCTCTCTCTCGCTCTCTCTCTCTCAATACACACACACAGTCAACATGCACTATTCAGCTCTTGCTGTCTATCTGGTGTGTCCTTCTATATTTGTTATATTACTCTCATCACTTGCTGTTGTCTCTCTCTCATCACTTGCTGTTGTCTTTCTCTCATCACTTGCTGTTGTCTCTCTCTCATCACTTGCTGTTGTCTTTCTCTCATCACTTGCTGTTGTCTCTCTCTTCTCCTGTGTTTTTATCCGGAGGAGATTCTGTACTAGAAGATGCCAGTACAAGTGCTAATGCATAACGTTAGCCTGTATGGTAATAATAACTAGCTAGTTAAACAAATATGTCTACAGGGAATGATGATGATGATCTTCAGACTTTAAGGATATAAAAAATGAATTCTTGACTTACCCACTGACTTCTTTCCAAAAAATCCCCAAAGTCTCGTTTGCTTGATTTTCTATATTTCTTTCTTTCCTGCTCGCTCTGTCTCCGCTGTTAACTCACACTAATCTATTGACTGTAGCTGTAGCAGCAGCTCGCACTGTAGCACTGACTGTGCTAGCTCCTCCCCTACCTGCTGCTGTTGCATATTTAACAGAGTGGAAGAAACCCATAGGCTACCGACAGCAAATAAATGTATTCTTTAGGCTAGATTATTCTTAAGGTCTATTTTTACAGGCTGTATGCAGTATATGCAAAGCCAAAACGCAATGAAATAAAGCAATTTATAATTTCTGGGGTTTACATAGTGTGGAGGTTACTCCATCTTCACCTCAGTGTTAGTATTTATTTAAATGTCTTCACACAATATAGTTTTGTTTTTGCATTAGGTTGTTTACTATTATGGGTGCACACATTTGGTAAACACCTTTTTGTTTATTGCAACCATTAATTTCTGTTTTGCTGAGTTTGAAGGACTGGCTGGGGGAGAGGACTGGTTGAAAGGCAAACCAGGAAATGGAACAAACCATCAGGCTGCTGGAAGCAGGGGACTTGATGTTAAAGAATCTACCTCTCTCTCTACTAACAACATAACTGCTAAAACCTCTGTGGTGTTAGGTTGTCGTGTTTTGATAGTTGTGTTGTAGTCAAGATATGTTGGTTTGAATTAGTTATTTATGTTGATGTATTGTTGTCTTTGTCTCATCTCCCACCCCTTCTCGTTTTGTGTAGGCTAGCCTTTGTGTATAAATTCCCCTGTGTGTTCATTGTAGTAGGTCAGTTTTTTCTTGAGATTTGATGTTAGAAGTCTTCTGTGAACAATTTTTGGAAAAATAAATAGAAAATACTTTTTTATATATGCCTTTGTCCTTTTGCCTTACTGGTCGGACCATCACACATAGGCTATTGTCCAGTTTCATATTTGCTCAGTGACAGTCATTACCAGGCCAGCTGACAGCTTTGCCAGGGCCTGGGACAACACAGTCTCCCCCCCCCCCCCCCCCCCACACACACACACACACCTGCCGCCGCCGCCACACACACACACACACACACACACACACACACACACACACACACACACACACTATATATATATATATATATATATATATATATATATATATATATATATATATAGTGCACTTTCCATCTAATATATATATATATATATATATATATATATATATATATATTCCCCCGTTGTGGGATAAATAAAGGATTAGCTAATGTTATCTTATCTTACATAACACTTTTTAATAGGATATATGTACTGGGTTCTTTCAAGGTCTTAATTACATTTTCTGTGTGGGCTCCAGTAACATATAATAGATAATATCTACTTTGAAAGTTAACATGAACTGCTGCTGAAGATGACCACTCTTATCTACATGGATGTTCTCTGGAGGACTGAAACGCCTCAGTCAGTGACGTCAGTTTCTGGGTCTGGTCTGTCGGGGCAATGAGAGAAGTTTCGTCTCCTCTCCGTTTCTGTGGCTCAATGTTTTCTTGCTCATGGCTTTTCACGTGCTTATATAAAATTGTTGTGTTTCCACTGAATTTAACCGGCTTTTTACAAAACATACAGCTTGATTTCATTTATGGTATTAAAATAAAGCCAAACGGCACTTCTTTCCCTCTTCAAGTTTTTCCGCTGCTGTGGTGTCTCTTTCTGTCCGAGTCTTTGAGCAGCAGCGCAGTTGTTCGTGTGTTGAGTTTGTATGAGAGCTAAGTGGGCGGGCCAGGCTGAGCCTACGTGCTGATTGGCTGGTGCCGCTGAGCCATGTATGAGAGGGGAGGGGGAGCAGCAGAGTGCCGTGACGACTGGGAGACTGGTGAAGCTGCCGCAGTCGCTCACGCACTGACTGACACTCTGACCATTTGTCAGTGTCAGTTTTGGGCCACCCCTCTGTCCTGGGCCCGGGACAACTGACCCGTTTGTCCCCCCCCCCTGTCGGCGGGCGTGGTCATTACATTCGGGGCTTGACTCAAAACATTCGGAGCTGAAGCCCCGGGAAAATCGGCTGGTGCCGCCACTGCAAGAGACGCCTAAGGAACCAGTTCATCCACTGTCTCCCTGGGCAGATCCCTACACTCATCCTTCTGAATCTCACTTTCAGAATCTTCTGTCTGTGAGCTAGGGGAATCCTCAGCTTGCCGTTCCTCGTTGAGGGGAGGGGTGCTATGCCTACACCCCTTTTCCAGCTCCCTGGACCTCTTTTCAGCTTTGACACGCATATCAGTCTGTCTGATACGCAGGTAAACCTCTAGCTTTAACCTTGGCTGGTATAATTGCTGTAATTACACACAATGGCCAGACGATGGGAACCGTGTTCCTCACCCAAAAGCAACTAAGCTGCAATTACACCCAATGCCCATCAGATGGAGGAAGAGTCTCTCTCTTTCAACAGAAAAAGAAAAACACGAAGCAGCTGCGGTTGTAGTTACCAGTGGGACACGCTAGATGGTGCTGTATGCTATGGGAGAGCTCCCAGGCAGGTTCAAAAGTACTCTAACTCCAAGTAAGAAATCAATCCTTAAACCCACAATTACACTAGTAACCTCAACCACCACAAACATAAGTATCTATTCAGTAGAAATGCTTTCTTAGTCAATTATGAATGAATAGCACTTTTGGAAAGCATGTATCACTGTGTCACAGTGATACGTTTAGGAACCGAAACATGGTAGGGTTAGGGTTAGGTTTGATTTTACGTGAATCAATACCCAGTAGTACCAACAGGATTTGGTGGGTGCCTATGCTAATATTCCACAATAAACCAACATTCCTGCCTTAAATCAAGTTCATCCTGTCAAAGCTCACATACCGGCATTCTTTCACTCTTCATTACAGGAGTTAAAGTTAAAAAAGCTCGAGTCTCGGGCCACAAATCCAAGTCATCTCTCTGGTCTTTAGGACACAAGTCTGTCCAGTCTGAAGTTTTTTATTTTTGCGACTTCACTGCAAGTCATTTCGGAGTCTTAAACTCAAGTCGCCATCTCTGCTCTCATATGAGAACAGATCAGAGATGAGGTAGGATGGGAGATTCCCATCGATTTGCAGCCAGCAAATCTACAAATTAGGTTGTGCCACAAAGAATTAATACAGTTCTAAAGGCAAAGCGGGTCCAAGCAGGGACTAAAAAGGTGTACTTAATAAATTGAGCGATAAGAGTATGGTAAATAAAAATCTGTTAAAGGTTAGCAGTGTGAGACCTTGACAGTCTGTCAAACATGTTGACCAGCTTCATGGCCTCGTACTCCTTCTGCTCCTCTGTCATTCCCTCCATGGGGTTGGGCTGCTCCTTTTCTACAACACCTGTGATCAGGTTTATACTGGAAACAACATAAACAGAGAAAAACAGAAAAACATTTGAAGCTATCATTTAAAATGAAGGAAGCAGTGAGTATAAAAATACCATTCATTTAAGTATTTTCTACATTTGTTCAATTGTACCTCCAACAGTCATTTTTTGAGGAATGTAGTATCTTTAATCAAGAAAATTCATTCAATTTAAGAATAGGATTATATATTTTCACTCTAAGCTACTTTAATGCTCTTTCGCAAACATCTACCCTCACACCTGAGAAAAATCCTGCCTGCTTGCAAATCATGACTGTAGCCCAGGCATGGAGGAAAATGTCAGCTCATGGAAAAATATTAGTGGGAGGAGAGAAGGTTTATGCAAGAGCTTTAAACCTGAGCATAGGAACATAATTTTGAGGGAGACTAGAGCATATTTGCACGCAAACAGCATTTAAGTGTGTGGATGAAGGTTTGACAAAGATCAGCATGATACCTTGTTGTTAATATGCTCTTAAATCTGAATGAAATACTGTTAAATGAAGTCTGCAAAAAATATAAATATGCAGTCATATTGAATAACTTAGAATCTGTGTTCTGATGAAGCATGTTTCTCAGATTAAAAGTACCTTTTAAAAATAACCTTTAGGCAGGTACTAAATGCACTTTTATCAGGCCTGCTTTTCTGTATTCAAGATGCTATGTATCGGTCTGATTAATTCTAATCTTAAATATCATGTTTTAATTAGCTGTGAGTGGAAAACATCACAATTAACTAATTTAAATAAAGGATTGAAAACATCAGTGTGTGATTGATCTATATAATGTGTTTCACTCATTGAATTGAGTCACTGCATTAAATGGGATTTTTCAATAATATTTTTATTCATTGAACATGACTTGTTCAAGTATATATGGCAAGGCAAGTTTATTTACATAGCACTTTTTTAGAAACAAGACGATCCAAAGTGCACAGAAAAATATTACAGAGAATGATATTACATAGAAAAAGAAAACATCACAAAGGAATAAGCTAAGGAATAAGCTTCACTAGACTTCTTTAGTTTCACTGTAACAAACTTCATCACTAACATCCAAAGCCTTATTGTTTCTATTCATACATTAACAAACACATATAATCACAGTACTTAATTGTTTCTAATCATAATAAGTAAATACTTGGGGGTTTCTGATCTGAAGTAGTCTTGTCCAACGTTTCTGAGAGCTACAATTAACCAGACTAACTAGACTTTTTGTTTCGTTGTAATAAAAATAAACCAAGTAAGGACACTGTGGTGGAGGGGTTTGAGTGTCCCAATGACCCTAGGAGCTATGCTGTCAGGGGCTTTATGCCCCTAGTAGGGTCAACCAAGGCAGACAGGTCCTAGGTGAGGGACCAGACAAAGAGCAGCCTAAAAGCCCCTTATGATGAATTCCATAAATGGACGTTGTGTTCCCTCGCCCGGGGCCCTAATCTGGAGCCAGGCCTGGATGTGGGGCACGTTGGCGAGCGCCTGGTGGCCAGGCTTGTGCCCATGGAGCCCGGCCGTGCTCAGCCCGAAGAGGAAACATGAGTCCCCCTTGCAATGGGCTCACCACCTATAAGAGGGGCCAAAGGGGTTGGGTGCGCTGCGAAATGGGTGGCAGTCGAAGGCGGGGACATTGGTGTTCCGATCCTCGGCTGCAGAAGCTGACCCTTGGGACATGGAATGTCACCTCTCTGGTGGGGAAGGAGCCTGAGAGGTTGAGAGGTTCGGACTAGAGATAGTTGGACTGAACTCAACGCATGGCTCTGGAACCAGTCTCCTTGAGAGGGGTTAGGAATTCTTCCACTCTGGAGTTGCCCCTGGTGAGAGGCGCTGAACTGGAGTGGGCATACTTGTTGCCCCTCATCTCGGTGCCTGTACGTTGGGGTTCACCCCAGTGAACGAGAGGGAGGCCTGTGGGGGGACGGGTTCTGACTGCTGTTTGTGCTTATGCACAAAACAGCAGCTTGGATTACCCACCCTTTTTGGAGTCCTTAGAGGGGGTACTGGATAGTGCCCCTCCTGGGAACTCCCTCGTTCTTCTGGGGGACTTCAACGCTCACGTGGGTAATGACAGTGAGACCTGGAGGGGTGTGATTGAGAGGAATGGCCCACCTCATCTGAACTCGAGTGGTGTTCTGTTGTTGGACTGCTGTGCTTGTCATGGATTGTTCATCACGAACACCATGTTCAAGCATAAGGGTGTCCATATGTGCTCTTGGCACCAGGACACCCTAGGCCGTAGTTCAATGATCGACTTTGTTGTTGTTTCATCTGACCTGCGGCCGCATGTCTTGGACACTCGGGTGAAGAAAGGGGCGGAAGCTGGTCAGACCTGGCAGGCCCAAATGTATTGTGAGGGTTTGCTGGGAATGTCTGGCAGAGTCCCCCGTGAGACGGAGCTTTAACTCCCACCTCCGAGAGAGCTTTGAACACGTCCCGAGGGAGGGGGGAACATTGAGTCTATTAAATATAAGGTCTCTCCCTCCAAAGACTTTGTTAGTTAATGAATTGATTTCTGATAAACAGATTAACTTATTTTGTCTCACAGCAACCTGGCTACAAGAGGACTACGTTAGTATATATGAGTCAACTCCCTCCAATTATTCAAATTTCCACATTCCTAGATCTGTGGGAAGAGGAGGAGGAGTGGCAACCATCTTTCAGTCTGATTTATTAATTAGTCCTTGGCCAAATACTGAACATTAAACCCTCAGTTTCCCTCATCCAAATTGCAAAGCAATTAAACCTCTTCTGTTTGTTGTTTTGTATCGTCCACCAGGCCCTTGCTCTCAGTTTTTGGATCAGCTGTCAGACTTCTTATCTGATTTGATGATAAACACTGACAAGGTTATTATAGTGGGGGATTTTAACATTCATGTTGACACAGAATGTGATAACCTTAGCGTAGTCTTTAAAACTATCCTAGATTCAATTGGTTTTGCTCAAAATGTGCATAAAATGTAGCGGCAACCTTGCAGCCACCGCTTCAGAGTAGGAGTATAGGTCAGATCCCAACGCGTGTCTTAGAAAAAAAAGAGGCATTTATTTGTCTTTAACTTGCATACAAACAAATGCGCTCCCGCATCACGCGGTTGAAAAACTGTTTGTCACTTCCACTCTACCTGACCGGTAGGTGACGGCACCTATATTACGTCAATTGATCAGCTTGTCAACGTCACGCCCACCATACAGGAAGAGCAGCAAATAGGCACATCAGAATGAAACATAAACTTATTTCCAAAAATAAATCAGTAGAATTAGAATGCAAATATGTTCATAATAAATTCAGAAAAACAAAAGAGATGCAAACGGCTCCAACACCGACGCACTCTTGGCTCTATACTTTAGACCTTGTGCTGACATATGGCATTAATTGTGAAGAATTAACAGTATTTCCTCACAACTCTGTCCTATCTGATAATTTTTTAATAACATTTGAGCTTAATCTAACTGAGTTCTCCACCCCCAAAAGAGGGTTCCATCATAGTAGATCTTTATCGGACAACGTTGCATCAAACTTTAAAAAGTCTGTCCCCCTCTTAATATCGTCAGTATTTCAGAAATACTCTGCAGATAGCAGCAGTGTTGTTTTTTCCCATTCACAAATAGATGTCTTTGTTAACGGTATGACTTCTTCATTGCATTCTGCATTAGACAAAAAATAATCCTAGATTTCTCTTCAGTACAGTGGCCAAACTTACACCGAGTCATAGCTCCGTTGATCCATCCATTCCCTTAGCTCTTAGCAGTAATGATTTTACGGAATTCTTCATAAATAAAATTGATTCCATTAAAAATAAAATAATTGGTATCCTCCCAAACATGATTACCTCGTCCTCAGTAAGTGAGGCAGCGTTGGAGCAATCTTTAGAACCAGCGCAGTGTCTGAACTGTTTGAGCTTTCTGAGCTATCTAAAATTTTAGCTTCATCTAAACCTTCTACCTGTATGTTAGACCCGATCCCAACCAAGTTGTTTAAGGAAGTATTCCCTTTGATCAGTGGTCCTATTTTAGACATGATTAATCTATCCTTGGTAAATTCATATGTACCACAGGCTTTTAAAGTAGCTCTTATTAAACCTTTACTTAAGAAACCATCTCTTTATCAAGATGAGTTAGTAAATTACAGACCAATATCTAATCTTCTTTTCTTATCTAAAATTCTTGAGAAAGTAGTTGCTAATCAACTATGTGAACATTTACAAAGTAATGACTTACTTGAGGAGTTTCAGTCAGGCTTTAGAGCTCATCATAGCACTGAAACAGCTCTGGTGAAGGTCACCAATGATATTCTCATGGCCTCAGATAATGGACTTGTGTCTATACTTGTCCTGTTAGATCTCAGTGCTGCATTTGAGACAGTTGATCACAATATTCTCCTACAAAGACTTGAGCATACTGTAGGGATTAAGGGGAAAGCATTAGGCTGGTTAAATTTTATCTGTCGGACAGATTCCAGTTTGTTCATGTTAATAATAAATCTTCCTCAAACTCTAGGGTCACCTGTGGAGTACCACAGGGTTCAGTCCTTGGACCAATTCTCTTTACTATATATATATGCTTCCGATTGGCAAAATTATCAGACAGCATGGGATTAATTTCCACTTTTATGCTGATGACACTCAGCTATATTTATACATAAATCCTGATGAATCCAATCAGTTACTTCGACTGCAGTCATGTCTTGGTGACATCAAAAGCTGGATGACTTTAAATTTCCTGCATTTAAATTCTGACAAGACAGAAGTTTTAATCTTTGGACCAGAGTCCTCAAAAAATAAACTTCTTCATCAATCGCTTAATCTGGATGGCATTAAATTAGGCTCTGGTTTAGGTTTTCGACCAAGACATGTCATTTAAATCCCATATTAAACAGGTTTCCAGAGTTTCCTTTTTCCACCTCAGGAATATAGCCAAAATTAGAAACATTCTGTCCAGGGGTGATGCTGAAAAACTAGTCCATGCATTTGTTACTTCAAGGCTGGACTATTGTAATTCTTTACTATCAGGAAGTCCACAAAATACAGTTTGAAGTCTTCAGCTGATCCAAATTGCTGCAGTAAGAGTTCTGATGAAAATCAACAAGAGGGATCATATTTCTCCAATTTTAGCTTCCCTTCATTGGCTTCCTGTTAAATCAAGAATAGAATTTAAAATTCTTCTTGTAACGTATCAAGCCCTTAATAATCAAGCTCCATCATATATCAGAGCTCTGATTACCCCGTATGTTCCTAACAGAGCACTTCGCTCTCAGACTGCAGGTCTGCTGGTGGTTCCTAGAGTCTCTAAAAGTAGAATGGGAGGCAGATCCTTTAGCTATCAGACTCCCCTCCTGTGGAACCAACTCCCAGTTTTGGTCCTTGAGGCAGACACCTTGTCTACTTTTAAGACTAATCTTAATCTCTGTAAGGCCAGATCATTCTGTCACGAACGAGAGACAGAGGACCCAGTATTCAGCCTGACAAAAAGGAGGTATGATTAAAGAAGGTTTAATGGAGGTGTTCTTCACAATGCAGGGACAAGCAGGCTCGGTGGTCAGAATAACAGTCAAAAATCCGGTACACAAGAAACAATCCAAAAACAAGCAGAGGTACAGATCGGGGTAAGGCAAACTCAGAATATCACCAGGCAGGTCCAGGTCAGAAAAACAGGTAGGCAGACAGACAGGGCAGGGCAGGAAAATCAGGATCAAGTATCAAGCTGGCTCGGAAATCAAAAAGGTGCAGTTGGGTTATCGTCAACAAGATCAATCAAAAATAGAAAGCTGGACAGAAACTCACCAAAAGGCTCATTAATGATCTGGCAGATTGGAGAGGTTTGTAGCAGGACTATATAGGGGAGTGAGCAGGTGAACAGGAGTGACCAATCACAAGTGACAGGTGGAAATTATCAAAGAGAAGGTGGTAACTGAAATGAACTGAACTGATTGGTTAATGACTAGAGGTTGACAAGTGAGCAGATCTGATTGGCTGGTAACTGGTGATCGGGGAGTGACAGATAAACAGATTGAGTGAGCTGGCAGCTTGCTGGAAGGAGACAGAACTGAACTGGAAACAGAGATGTGAACTGATCAAAATAAAGCAAAGAACAAACAAACCAAAACAAAACCCAAATCATGACACTCTACTGATTTCTACTGTTCTCCAGTCTACTGTTCTCCAGTTTTGCATTGCATTACATTGAAATGACTGTTGTCATATCAGCTTTTACCTTTTTGTTCTCTCTCATTTTTCTTTGTAGTAGGTACACCTGGTCTGACGTTCTGTTAACTGTGACATCATCCAAGGAAGACAGATCACCCGCTATTACCATCTAATGTAGAACAGATTACTGGATCAATGTGTTCTTCTGTGCTTTTTTGTCTGTCTTGTTGTGTCTCTGCTCTATCGTCTGTAACTCCCAGTCGGTTGAGGCAGATGACCGCTCCTATGAGCCCGGTTCTGCTGGAGGTTTTTCCTTCCCGCTAATGGGTGGTTTTTCTTTCCACTGTCGCTTCATGCTTGCTCAGTATGAGGGATTGCTGCAAAGCCATGGACAAGGCAGACGACTCTCCCTGTACCTCTAAGCTTCTTCAGGAGTGAATGCTGCTTGTCAGGACTTTGATGCAATCAACTGGTTCCCTTATATAAGAAATTTTTGACCAATCTGTATAATATGATTGATTCTGACTTTGTAAAGTGCCTCGAGATGACATGTTTCACGAATTGGCGCTATCTAAATAAAATTGAATTGAACTGAATTGAATTCAGTCTGAGTGGACCATGTTCCGCGCCTCTATTGTTGAGGCGGCTAGTCGGAGCTATGGCCGCAAGGTTGTCGGAGCTATGGCCGCAAGGTTGTCGGCACATGTCGCAGCGGCAACTCTCGAACATGCTGGTGGACACCAGCGGTGAGGGAAGCCGTCAAGCTGAAGAAGGAGTCCTATTGGCCTTTATTGGCCTGTGGGACTCTGGAAGCAGCTGATATGTACCAGCAGTCAAAGCGCCAGGCGGCTCGGCTGGTCGCCGAGACAAAAACTCGGGCGTGGGAAGAGTTCAGAGAGGCCATGGAGAAAGACTTCCGTACTGCTTCGAAGCGATTCTGGTCCACTATCCGGTGTCTCAGGAGGGGGAAGCAGTGCAATGCCAACACTGTTTATAGTGGGGGTGGGGTGCTGCTGACCTTGACTCGGGACGCCGTGTGTGGGTGGGCAGAATACTTCGAAGACCTCCTTAAACCCACCAACACGTCTTCCATTGGGGAAGCAGAGCCTGAGGACTCTGGGTCGGGTTATCCCATCTCTGGTGCTGAGGTTGCCGAGGTTGTTAAAAAGCTCCTCGGTGGCAAGGCCCCGGGGTTGGATGAAATTTGCCCTGAGTACCTTAAGGCCATGGATGTTGTGGGGCTGTGTTGGTTAACGAAGCTCTGCAGCATTGCGTGGACATCGGGGGCAGTTCCCCTGGATTGGCAGACTGGGATGGTGGTCCCCCAATTTAAAAAGGGGGACCGGAGGGTGTGTTCCAATTACAGAGGAATCACACTCTTAAGCCTCCCTGGGAAGGTCTATTTTGGGGTTCTGGAAAGGAGGGTCTGTCGGATAGTCGAATCTCGGATTCAGGAAGAGCGGTGTGGTTTTCGTCCTGGCCGTGGAACACTGGATCAGCTCTACACCCTCAGCAGGATCCTGGAGGGGGCATGGGAGTTTGCCCAATCAGTCTACATGTCCTTTGTGGATCTGGAGAAGGCATTCGACCGTGTCCCTCAGGGGGTCCTGTGGGGGGTACTCCGGGAGTATGGAGTACTGGGACCTTTAATAAGGGCTGTTAGATCTCTGTATGACCAGTGTCAGAGTCTGGTCCGCATTGCCGGCAGTAAGACGGAATCATTTCTGGTGAGAGTTGGGCTCCGCCAAGGTTGCCCTTTGTTACCAATTCTGTTCATAACTTTTATGGACAGAATTTCTAGGCGCAGCCAAGGTGTTGAGGGGATCCGTTTTGGTGGCCTTAGGATTGCGTCTCTGCTATTCGTGGATGACGTGGTCCTATTAGCTTCATCAGGGCATGATCTACAGCTCTCACTAGAGTGGTTTTGCGAAGCAGCCAGGATGAGAATCAGTGCCTCCAAATCTGAGACCATGGTCTTGAGCCGGAAAAGGGTTGAGTGCCTTCTCCAGATTGGGGATGATGTGTTACCCCTAGTGGAGGAGTTTAAGTATCTTGGGTCTTGTTCATGAATGAGGCGAAGATGGAGCGGGAGATTGACAGGCGGATTGGTGCGGCGTCTGCTGTGAAGTGGGCGCTGTACCGGTCCATTGTGGTGAAGAGAGAGCTGAGCCAAAAGGCAAAGCTCTCGATTTACCGGTCAATATACGTTTCTACCCTCATCTATGATCATGAGCTTTGGGTTGTGACCTAAAGAACGAGATCCCGGATACAAGCGGCCAAAATGAGTTTTCTCCGTAGTGTGTCTGGGCTCTCTCTTAGAGATAGAGTGAGGAGCTCAGTCATCCGGGGAGGACTCCACGTCAAGAGGGGCCAGTTGAGGTTCGGCATCTGGTTAGGATGCCTCCTGAGCGCCTCCCAGGGGGAGACCCAGGACATGCTGGAGGGACTATGTTTCTCGGCTGGCCTGGGAACGCCTTGGTATTCTCCCGGAGGAGCTGGCCCAAGTGGCTGGGGAGAGGGACTTCTGGGCCTCCCTACTGAAGCTGCTGCCCCCGCGACCCAACCCTGGATAAGTGGAAGACGATGGATGGATGGATGGATGGATGGATGGATGGATGGATGGATGGATGGATGGATGGATGGATGGATGGATGGATAGATGGAGTAAGCCTTTAAAGCTAAAACTTAAGGTCTCTGATCTGACCTTTCTGAAACTACAGCTAAAACAGAACTCAAGCAGAATAAAGAAAAGCTCAGGGAAGACGGTGTGTGTGTGTGTGTGTGTGTGTGTGTGTGTGTGTGTGTGTGTGTGTGTGTGTGTGTGTGTGTGTGTGTGTGTGTGTGTGTGTGTGTGTGTGTGTGTGTGTGTGTGTGTGTGTAGCTCTATGAACACTGTCCCAGATAGCCCCGGCAGCCATTGTCATTGATAGTGATGGGATGTTTTCACGCAAGTTCCGTGGCGCTCTGTTGCAGGTCACAGATATCATAGAAAGTGGAGGCAGAGTATCTTGCTTATATAACATCCAGGAGAAATTAAGATAGCTGGACTTTCAAGGCTGACACAGGTTAGGCAGTTCGAACAACAGCAGTTGACTCTTTTTTTCTGTCTGCCTTGAAGTCACACTGGTGCTTCTCAATGGTAAATCCAAACAGCCAAAGCTGAGCTTCAAACTTCTCCAAAATCTATTCCCTCCTCCCAGCAAGTTCAAGAACCGCAGCTTGCCTGCGCTTCTGTGCAAGGATCCCATTCAATTTGTGTTTGCGCTCACAGAGCATCTGAGTCTGAGTGTAGTCCATGCATTCAACACTCAGTGAGTCTGAGTGTTGAATGCATAATATATCCCCTCACATAGTTCAGGGAGCCTTGACATGGGCCAGAACCACTGCACTGCTGACCTTTCAAAAATATTCGATACACCAGCTTCAAAAAGCAGAAATACTGTTTGTCAATACCTGATACCTTGTCTTACCCTGTTCTTGTTATCTTTTGCCTTAGAACCTCGATGACCCGCACCAAGCCTGGAAGCCTCGCTTCACCTTTGTCAGAGATCAGCCTGGAAACAGTTTAAAAACTGAACTGGAACCAACTGTAACTCAGTTAGCCCTCCTGCCTGCGCTCGCCTGCCTGTCCACCCTCCAACCAATCACAACACCGAGGAGGGACCAGGACCTGCATCGAAAACCCGGACGTCTGCACAGCACCCCTCACCTGGACCAAACCCAAGCTACCGCCTCAGTGAGTCCTTTTTCCAAACAACATCTTCACAGTACCAAGCTCAAGGTATTCACCATCCTCTCCATCTTTTCCGGCAGAACCCACAAGACCTTTGATCCACTGAAAGATCCATCCAGATCCAACCTTTTCAATAAACCTTCCTTCTTGAACCTACATTTGTTTCAGTCATTGCGTTCCTCAGAGTCACATTGATAGAAATGTGACAATTAGCACAAACTAAAATCCAAAATGCTTGGTACATGAACAGTAGAACATTTTATCATTACTGAAGCAATATAGGGTCCCACATAATCCATAAATGGTTGCCAAATTTGATGAAATTCATCCAAATTGGAAGTATAATGTTAGTAAGGTACTCCAAAGGAATCAACACAAATGTAATTTTGTGCCATCCAGTGATAGAGGGTCTTTTGTCATTAATCCATTGTAAAAGAATGGCCTTCATTGCTGCAAATGTAATAGTACAAAGTATTTTGTCAGCTACTGCAATAATATGTGTTGTTGGGAGACCTAAAATCAATGAGACAGGACCCAACTCCAAGTCCATGTGGATTATACTTTCAACTCAATCTCAGCCCTATGAAATGTATTATCTTTCCAAATACAACGGTACCCACTTGAGTCTTACATTTAAGACACAGAGGGGAGAGGGAGGGGTTAAAGGAGTGTCTGCGATTAGGTGATATGTGTAATCTGTGAATAATTTTAAACTCTAATGTGTTGGTTCAAGTACAGATTGAGAACTTTTTGACATAACACCAAACATCTTTCCATGTTTTTTCATCTATAGTCACACACAGTTCCTTCTCCCACACATACCTAACCCTCTGAGCGTCAGCATCTTTCAGTCCACCAAGCACCTGATATCATGAACTGAGAGACACTTTAGATTGTTGTTGAAACATGATGCTCCAATTTCCGACACATGTGAGCACTCCATAAGAGTTGTACTATGGACAAAGTCCAATTTAGGAAGTTGGTATTTCTTCAACGACATCAGAATATTGTTTGAGAAAGATCACCTAGTCTCTATTACTCCATTGTAGAAAACCAGGATCTGAATGTCCTGTTAAAAAATCTGGTTATTTAATATTGTAATGAACAGATGTAATTTTAGACCTTCCCTCAAGGCAGCAAACACATGTCCAGTAGAGGCTCAATAGATACATTTTTAAACTGTTATATTGTAGAATTCAGAGCAGAATTCGTTTAGACCTGTGACTTTCCTTCTTTTAGGGTTCCTAAAGCTTCATCACCTCGTGTTCTGTAATGGGGCTATTAAGAATACATCTCTGTTCCTCTGTCAGCCTGGGCAAACAGATTTGAGCAAAGAAACATTCAGTCAATTGAGCTTCATCTGCCGTTTGTTTAGAAGAATACAGTTTATCTTATAATTTCTTAAAACAGTGGTTTATCTGCTTAGTTCCATATACCTCCTGTTCATGCATGTCATTAACAGCTGCAATAGTTTGAGAATAAGTAAGCAAGAAATTTTCCAGGTTAATCTCCATGTTCATAAAACCTTTGCCTAGCATGTTTGATTTTCTTTTAAGCCTCTGTAGTTAGAAGGTAGTCAAGGGCGTGGTAATTTCTTGCCTTAAAAGATGGTGACAGAGAAACAATGTGTAGTTTTTCTTTATCTGTGAGTTCTTTCTCTATAGAATTTTGTTTTTCTAATCTCTGGCGTTTCCTCATTGCAATGCTATGACAGGCGCCTAAATAAGAGTCCGTTTAGAGGTGAATAGTAATAGGCCCTGCCCATGCATTTGCATTGGGAGGCAGTGCTGTGGTTCGCACAGCACTGCCTCTCATTGCACATGCAAGGCAGGCGCCTAACTAGAAAATTTCTAAAGAAATTTAGCAAGGCGCCTGCCACTTGGTGCGTACCGTACCGTCAGAAATAGCAACAGGAAGCAACACTGCGAATTTCAGCTTCCTAAGGTCTTCACAGCCCCCGCAGCGGCCGTCGAAAGGTGCCATGTTAAGTCAATGGACCTCCTAGGAACCTCTTATTAGCAGCGTTGTCATGGAGACTCACTGAACACTGCAGCCATCTCTGTAAAGGCAGAACAACCCTGGCTAAGCAGAAGTTGGTAGGACCTTCCTAAAGCTACTTCTGGTTAGCAACATGCTAACGGTTAGCCGCTAGCATGGTTGTGTTCAGTATCACCGGTTTATGTTACTCTGTTAGTTTGGTTAAAATCCTGTACTGAGAAGTGCCTAAAAAGGGAGAAAATCCTAAAATTCACCAAATCTGTCAAGCAGAAGTTTGTACAAGCTTCCTAGAGCTACTTCCGGTTAGCAACATGCTAACCGTTAGCCGCTAGCATGGTTGTGTTCAGTATCACCGGGTGATTGTACTCTGTCAGTTTGGTCAAAATCATGTACTGGGATGTGCCTCAAATAGGGAGAAAATACGTTGTTTATAACGTTGCCATGGTAACTCAAAATGGCGGGTGGTACAACAAAATACTTCATGGTATCAGCACACATGTTTTAATATACACACTGTGGGGATTATAATACAAAACTCTTGGTCTCCCACGCCGGGTTTCGATCCCACGACCTCTTGCATGCACAGCCTGCACTTTCCATCTGAGCTGTACTGTAGCACCATAAATGGGCATGCAGTATTGGGAGCATAAGGGGTTTGGTCCCCCGTTGAAAAGCATTGGATGTTTGACACCTCATAGCTTCGAGATGCTTTATGCGATGTAGCCCAAATTTCTTGTGGAGCTTTCTCTCTAAAGTAAGAACAGACTCTGTGAAGCAGAAGTTGGTGAGACCTTCCTAGAGCTACTTCCGGTTAGCAACATGCTAACTGTTAGCCGCTAATAAGGTTGTGTTCAGTATTACCAGGTGATTGTACTCTGTCAGTTTGGTCCAAATCCTGTACTGGGAAGTGCCTCAAAAAGGGGTGCCAATACTTAATGTCACCAAACGTGACCAAAGTTCATGGGACAGATTGGCCTCCTTTAGAAACTCAGCCTCACCACATCTGGGCCCAGAACTCAACATTTGACCAAAATGGTGTGTAGTGCCATTTCCCACATGTGGGTGGTGCTGTATGGGCCAATTGGGTCGTGTCTGGGCATCATGCCAGGTCCTGTTGGAAGCAAAGGCCCAATAGGAAAGCATGTGAAATCCAAAATGGGACAGAAAACTGACACATGGCTGAAAGTCAAATGAAAATTTTAAAATGTTAAGAGGAAGTGACTGTGCAAATTTCAGATGTCTACATTAATCACAGCCACTGCAGTGAGCAATGAAAGTTGCCATTGTATCTCAATGGAGCGTCTCCCTCTGGCCCTCAGAGTTCCGTCGTCATGGAAACTCACTCACACACCTGCAGCGGCCGTCTACAGAAGTGCAGACACTTTGGTTCACAAAAAATCTCATTGGATTATAATGGAGAACTTTGCCCCGAACAATGCTTCATATCTCCTGATCCATAAATGGTAGAGACGTAATTTTTTCTGCGTTTAGTTCGTAACGGATAGGGGAAGAAGAAAAGCTATCGTTTTTTGCTAGGAAACATTTAATAAAGGCGTAAAAAATTATGATCTAAATGGGATTTTTATGGAATTTCAGAAATCCTCTAAAAAGGGTCCCGAACAAATCGCTGTAACTCAAAAAGTATAGGAGATATCAAAATAATTCTTTCACCGTGAGTATCAGCAGGCTTTTGAGGACCATGAAACTCATTTTTATGTTTGTACAAAATTCGGTGTAGACACAGCGACAATGTAAAAAAGTGGTTGATGTGGGAAAATGCAGCTCCAAAGCGTTTTTAGGATTTTGCACATTCGCTACTCCTGAACAAATTGTTCCTGCGGAAAAACCGTAACAGTTATTCACAAAATTCCTTTTTTTGTGAGTGCCAGAAGGGTTGGGACATTCATGTGTGAAAGTCTCATGCCTGTACATAAAACAGTTTAGGAGTAGCGACGATGCGAAAACATGTGATGTTTTGGATTTTCAGACGTCATTTTTCAAAACCGCTCCATAGGAAATGAATGGGGGAGGTTTCGGGTTTGTGTCGCTCTGAGGTGATTTGTGAAAAATCTATAAATACCACACCAATGAGGGTTACATTTCCCGAATCCTGACAAAAATACCTACGTTTTGATGTATAATTTGTCTATGTAGAGTGAAAATTGAGCGAGTAAGGTCAAGTTGTTCGGAGTTTTGAAATTTTAAAAAAAGCTAGAGTGGGCCACTCTAGCGGTTGGAGAATTCCGTCATTGACTTTCATTGTAAACGATGATTTCACTGATTTTTGGACATGAGCTTTGAGGAGTAACTGTGAAGAGACGATAACAGATATCCACATCCCGTTTTCACTTCTGAGTAGTTCACAGATATATCTACAAACTGGAAGTTAAACGGTGTTCGTAGGTGAAAGCATGACGACACAGTACAGCTTTGAAATTGGTCATTTGGAGGCTCTTTTGAGGCTTTCTTTCTACCCGACTCCATTCATTCCTATGGGGTTTTTTGGGGGTGGTTTTTCGCTTATTGCGTTGCCATGGTAACTCGAAACCCCAATAAAAGTAGTAGCACACTATTCCCGACCGAGCCGCACGTTTTGATACCTATATTGTGGGGATGCACGCTACGGTTCGGGCCGCATTAAGCGTCAAACAATTAAGAATATTAAGATAGAGACGCGTTTAGAGGTGCATAGTAATAGGTGCCTCCATGCATTTGCATGGGAGGCAGTGCTGTGCTTCGCACAGTACTGCCTCCTCATTGCAAATGCTATGGCAAGCGCCTAATAAGAATAAAACAAAACAAAGAAACAAAGAAAACAAAAAGCAAATGGGCCACTTACCCAACTACACTTGTTGGAGACTACAGTCTTCTTCCCGTCAGCAGCGGACAGCTGACAGGTACAGCGAGCACTACACTCGCACTGGTCCATCGACACAGCATACAGGTCCACGCTGTCCCCGATGAGGACATAGTTTGACTCAAAAGCGATGGTCCAATATTTACAAGTAACCCCCCCCACCCCCATAATTTTTTTTTTAAATAGTATGTAGCCTGTATCCAAAAGGTTACGTAAGAGAGTCACCAAAAGCCAATGCAGCCTCCAGTGTGTCAAACCTCTTCTCTGTGTCATTGACAGTTACAGTTTTGTTTTTTTTTTGTTTTTTATTGGATTATTTTATTTTTTGTTATGTACAGCGCATTGGAAACTTTGTCCGTTGTTAAATGTGCTATATAAATAAAGTGGATTGGATTGATTGGATTGGACCGAACATATTCCATATTCATCCAATACAGTCAGCATTTCACCTCATTGAAAGCCTTGCATTTCTTGACTGCCACCATATAATCCACCATTTAGCATCAAGCAACTGCCATTATGTGTTGTTTGTCAGCAACGCTGTGGAACTTTACAATAACGGGTCTTGATTAGCAATGATTAGGACCCAGTCTAAGCACAGGCGTACGATGAGTGCGGTCAACCTTGATATTCCCAGATTTGGTTGTTATCCCAAGGACAGAAGGGAGCCACATCTCAAAAATAAGCAACATCGCCTTTTTCCTCTGTTCCTTCCAATCAAGCGTGATTACCTCTACGGCTGCAATTTTCCAGATCATGGTCCAGTATTTCACTAATCTGCTTTTCAAGGTTACCAAATTTAGCTTGTAACCTACTGTCCTCCGCATCTGAAATCCTAGATTCTGCCTCGCCTACCTGGACTCCAAGTACATGGATGTCCGCAGTTTGATCACACATAGCAGAAAGCACTGTGTCAGTCTTAGCATTGATAGGTTTTGTGATATTTGCAGACATCTTGTCCAGATCTTGAAACACGTTGCCTCTATTATTGTACGTTGCCTCTATCTATCTCAGCATATCCTTCTTCTTCATGAGCCCCCCATGCCTTCTTTAGCCGAATTACTTGCCACAGGTTGCACTTTGTCACTGGTAGGCTTTCTCAATACAAATTCTGTGTCAGTGTTGGGAGGCCTTCCCGCTGTAAAATTCTGTTGTTTTAGGCATTTTCAAGAAATTATTGTTCAAGCTTATAACAGAGCTTCCAACAAGTCTCACCAGGCAAATGACTGACATAAATAGATAGATCAAAGCATATAACCAGAGCTAAATGGAACTGCTATGTCTACGACACCATCTCCCCCTTAGTTTGTCTATCATGTTACTTTTATTTTCTAATTACTGTATATTAATTTTATGTCTACAGTACAGGGAGATGCAATTAGAAAGACATTTTGAGCTTTCAATGTATAGTTCACAAATTATTTTCAGAGTTTATATCTTTATGATGCTAGGAAATATATCTGCCCAAAAAACGTTACATTTCTGACTTTATGGGACCTTTGAGTTTACTGTTGGAGCCAAGTTAGAAAAGAAACTAATCTTTCTGCCAGTTAGTTGGATAGCTTCATTAAAGTTGTCACCATCTACTTATTCTGAGAAGTTGGGCTGGGCTCAGGTTAAAACTCATAATGTGAGAACTTTGAGTAAAGAATTTTACATACAATTATTGGTGTCTCTTGATTTATGAAATCCCATAGATATAAGTATTCCTTTTGAAAAAGCATAATTTACAATGACCACGTCTCAGTTGGTGAGTACCAGTCTACGGGCTCAAGGTTTTTGACTCTTGTTTGAGCCAATAGACAAGTAACAAGTGTTCACAGCACCTGGTGGAGACTTTCATCCCTTGAACATGAGGCACTCTTTCGATCAATGTAGCTACCTTTACAATCAGATACTGGTTGTGTGTTGCAGTTCTGTCTTGGTATATGTTGGATTTCTTCTATGCATTTAAGATGTATGCTGCTAGTGTGTGGGGAAATCTTCTGACACACTGTTAAACTGACAGTGTGTTAATGGTACTGACTGGGGTTTTGCCTCTCTGTACTCTTCAGTCTCAGAGTCTTCATCTTCAGAGTAGATCCCAGAGTCTCTGCCCCCTCCGAGCAGTCCCCTGGCAGCCAGCAAACCAGCAGCGTTACCGTATCCAGTGTACTTGATGAACCTTGAAACTGGAAAGGGATACATTACTGTTAAAAAGGTTGGATTTCACCCTGTTAACAGAGGAGATAGCAGTATGGACTTAAGCTTGGGACACATAACACGATATTTTGCCCGATTTTACCCCTAATTCCGAGTTGGACAAAGTCTGCGTCAGTCTGCACTAGTTGGACATACGTGGGGGGGACCAACCTGAGCCAACCTCAGTCACAGTCAATCTTTAAGGCGTATCAGGACCCAGCCAGGTAGTGTGAACTGGTAACCAACCTAACTACAAATGTGTGTTGCCAACAGCGTAAGCTATTTGTCTCAATTCGGAGAATATCTTCTATTACCGCCAACTACAAGTAGATTTGTTCCTAGAAACTGTCATCCTGTTGAGAGTTTCCATGAGAAGTAAATGCCTTCAGCAGGCTTTTGTTGATGTGAAACATCCTGTAGTCTGTGATGCTTCGGCAGGTCCAGTTGATAAGTGTGTGATCCGGTCTTTCAGTCTTGAAACAAAAATCCAATCTGTTTGTGTTAGTCTATCTCTGATGACTGTGAAAGTTGTGCAGTGTTTTCCCAGCTTTAGCCTGTAGTTGTCATAGTTTGATTCAGTGTTCAGTTTCTGACTTATCTTTTGGTGTCTTGGTTTTTAAAATGAGCCCTTTTGGCTTAAGTCCAAGGGTTATAACGTAAAGCCTTCTGCTTCATTTCCCAGTCTTGCTTTCTGCACACCTAAGCCCCATTTACATTTAGCCTGTTAAACCGATCCATGCCGAGTTCGGACCGAGATTGGATGAGTTAACTGTGCTGAGCTTGGATCTTACGACCATTTACACATCACGCTAGTACGGGTCCCCGCCTCCTATTGACGTGGATTAAAGGAAGGAAATCAAGCAAATAAAAATGGTGGCACCCGTAACATTCAGGAAGTTATGTCTCGTTATAATTGTGATATTTCGTTGTTTGTGAGAGTCAGGCGAAGAAGGTAACCTTTGGTAAATTTAATTGACAGAGTCGGCTTTTGGGAAGTGGATAAGACAAACGAACGTCTAATCAGGATTTACAGACGCAGGAAACAACGACAGACATTGAGGTTCATCACACTGCTAAGCAGAATCATCACTGGAAATCGTGTGGCACGGTGGGGAAGCTAGTATTTTTATGAATGTCTGAAATTTCATGATTACGGAGGCTTATCAACTGTTGCTTTCATCAGATGTTCACGTTTTATTGTATATTTTTCGGTTTGATTTAAGTCTCCCTTATTTTTGTTGTGCTTACAGAACTGTTTAGTCAGCTGACTGTAAGGAGATGACGCGGCCTGCTCATGCGCTCTTTGTTATCAGAGAACCGAGCCAGTGAAAAACCGTGCCGAGCCCTACTTTTGAACTGGTACTAGATTTAGCGCGGCTCGGTTGTGTCTGGCATGGTGCAGTTCAGTTTCGTTCCATTTACACTCAATAGTTATCTCAGTTACTGAGCTCGGACCGTTCTCGGCACGGTTTCAAATGGGTAGTGTAAATGGGGCTCTAGTCTTGGTTGCTGAGGCTCACCAGCTTTGCATCATGTTACCAGTTATTTGTCAATTAGTCCTTGACCCACATCAAACCTTTCTGGGTCTGTTTTTAATTGGTTATAATTTCTAACACATTTAAAATAAAAAGATTTAAACCATGGCTAGCCTAATTATCCATAGCTATAAATCATAGTAGCCGATAGATATTTCTCTCACCACTTTCCTTGCAGAGCACAAAGAGGAATTCAGCAGCACACTCCTTGACATTGGTGTCAATGTGTGTCATAAGACGGACTAATTTATTCCTCAGAGTATTGCCCACTTCTGGCCTGTTTTTAACATCGCGAAGGGGGGGCAGCACCTTAACAAAGCAAAAGCAGGAGAAAATTCCCAAGCCATCAACAGCAAACATGCTCATCAATCAGCTTCATGGCCCAGCCCCATACAGACTTTTGACCTGAGGAATTTCCTGGTCTCTCGATGTATGCGGGAACTCTCTGTCAGTAAGTTCAGGCATGGGAGAAGAGTCTCTTTCATCTTATGGCCCTGGAAGAAAGACAAACAATCAGCTATTAATTAGCTGTCAAGCTGATTTGGAACAGAAGTGAATGTAACAGCATTTGTCCACAGTGTGGTTTATTTGAAATTAAATTAAATTAAATTCACCATTAAATTAAATTGAGTTCTGTAAAATAATTAACTATTTATTTCTCATCTTAACACCTTTTAAGGCTTTAAATGCTTTTTGTTGTTAAAGGAGCAATAAGTAAGAAATTTACTGTAAAATTAACCTAAATCATTCTCATTTGTCACACGGGATAGAAGTAACAATGCCTATGAACAATCGGTCCTCTCCATGTGCAATGCTTAGTCACAGTTTTCTCCTTTCAAAATTAGAGGTAAGGTCTGGAACTACTTTGGTGCAGTATGTCACCCCTATTTACTTCCTGAGCCAATCATATGAGCATCCCCAGAGTTGCCATAACAGGGTGCAGCATTTGGTATTTTATGTTGGCAAAAGAGCAGCTCAGTTCTTTCTGAAAATGTTTCAACACATATCCAGGGGTTTTTGTGGCTCGCACTTGAGCAAGCAACCAGTTTTAAAATCACTTTTAAAATCACTTGGATCCTATTTGAAGACATAACCATTCTGTCGTGCTTTAAAATACTTTTTGTCATTTTTCCGTGATTACAGAAATGACCATCTAATTTCTACTTATCCTTTTAAAGCAACTTGGAAAATTCAGACTAGTGCATCATGTAGCACATACCAGATATAGACAAATGTAAAAGCTACACAGTGAGGTGACTTGGTATGTATGGTGTGATGGCTGTTCAGAAAATGACTAATATTATCATGGTAAGACAGGCATTTTACCAAGTGTTAGAACATGCTGGAGCATAATAAGATAAACAGATCAATTGTCCTTTTGTGCTTGAAGAAAAACAGTCCAACAAAATTGAGTATTTTTTTTTTGATACTCCAGCTTGTCAGGGTGCAGTCTTTGCCTGCTGCACCCTGAGCCTTTTGCAGCTTGTCAGGGTGCAGTCTTTGCCTGCTGCACCTTGAGCCTTTTCCAGCACCTTCCTTCCTCCAGCCAACCCTGATTCCACTCTCCTAATCATCTTCACCTGTCAAGCTCTAATCATCTCGGACTCAATCCACCTGCAAGCCTCACTATATAAGCTCACCTCAGTATCCTCTTCCCCACTGGTTCGTCTTGTCTTCTCTACACGAGCGTCTCTCAACTCTCATCTTCACTCGATGAAGGACTTGGCTGCCTGCTGCGCTCCATGGCTCTCACCCTCGCTAACCAGAAGGACTCTCTCCCCTGCCTGGATTCCACTCCAGGGCTCAACCTCAACCTCAGCTTGGATCCCGCTCTGTAGCTCAACTCGGGTCCCGGATGAGCCTCGGGTCCCGTCCCGGGCTCATCCACGGTCCTCCAGCTCCCTCCCGTCTGCCTGCTCCTGCACTCATCATCTACCTGCCTCTGCCTTAAAAGACTCTGGTCCTCATCCTCTAAAAAAAACATCCTTCTTCAATAAAATTCACAAAACGCAGCTCTCTGTGTGTGGTTGTGTTCGGGCTCATCAGGACAACTCATGACAGCAGCTATCCTTCACTTTATGGTAACACGCTCTTTAAAATGGCTCTTGTAGAATAATTAGTTAACTTTTAACTGGGATAAGCTTTAGTACCCTTCAACCCTCTGAAACAGTTGTATCTTGGCAAAAAGATGGATTACAGCACTAAGAGCATTAAATGCTTTATCTGCAGTGTTGTCCTACATGGTCAAGTCTTTTCTCCATGAATTCCAGCAGCATGTTGACAGCATCCATGTTGACCCCCATGTACTCAATGGAGCCGTGTTCCACCTTTGGCAACAAGAGTACATCCAAGCAAAGCAACGGCAGATTCCCCAGTAAATTCACAGTATGGCTGAGAACACATGAAGACATGCAATAAGAGTTTGGCCTCAAAGGGAAGAGATGAGTGTATGACGGAAGTGAAGAGTGTATTTTCAGACCTGTTGAACTCCTCGGTCCTCTCCTCTCCATCTGCTCGGCTCATCAAACAATGTCTCAGTAGAGCACCCAAGTGTCTGTACTCCGCTGCATCTTCCTTCACACACACACACACACACACACAGAGTGTGTTCATGAGTTCTGAAGAATGCACTCCTCTCCTTTGGCTCAGTGTCCGCAGGAACAAAAGGCTGCCATGTTTAGCACAATGCAACATTATGCTAACTTATTGTTCTCTAGTGCTCATACTGCCATTATTAGTATATAAATCACAGCAAATTAAAACTCTGTGTCACCTTCCTTCTCACCTCATCAACCTTGCGTCGGTTTGTGTCAAATGTGATGTTGAAAAGTATTTTCAGTATTTCCATAATTAACTCTGTCTGCTGCCTGCTCAGTGGGGGCAGTTCCTCAAGTGGAACACCTTCAAACCCTGCTCTGGCTGTCACCAGGGGATCTGGCCAACTGAGACCCAGAGTGGCTTCCAACTGGTTGCCTAGGACACACAAAGGAGAGGAAGTGCTCACTTTATCTCTACCATAATATGTTGTACAATAGTTCTTTTGGAATTCCCAATAATACAGCCAAGAGTGAAAATATTGTCAGTGGCACAAATGTGTCTTCTGGCTTCAGGACTTTTAGATTTAGATTTTTTTAACATTTCTATGGAAATAATTAAAACATTTCACAAGTTTTAAGAGGTGAATATGCTTGATTTTAACTTCTGGGATTAATTCTGATTGTTTGATCATAACCCAGTTCTTGTCTTTTTGTCCTTTGTGATGAAATTTTTGTCTTCTGCTTTGCGAGTAGTAACAGTAGGTTCTTTGAGAGGTTAAGGATCTGGGACCTCATTTAGAAAGCTTGCGTACGCACAAAACGGGGCCTGAAACTTGAGTGTGTCAACTTCCACGCAAAAGTTGGGATCTATTAAAAAAAACTTGAGGGGAAAATGAGTATACGCACCCATGCGTACACTCATTTTGGAGACGGAGGAAAATGGCAGCGCAGATGGTGCAGTGCTGATTGCAGCCACACTGTATGATGGTTTGTCTCAAACGTTCATTTTCACTCCATATCATTATCATAAAGCATTCAAAACCCCCCACAAAGAACATGCACCGCGTTAATACCGCTCACACCTCTGCTCAGCTTCAGCAGAGCAGATACACCGTCCCATTGGCTTTCTAAAATGCTGTTTCAAATTCAAAAAAAGATTTTTTATCATGGGGAGGTGGGGATGTGTCATTCTTCCAGGTCTCCCTCCCTCTGCAGAATGTCGATCTGAACGCACAGCCTCAGAGGAATTTCAACATAGAGCCTCTGTGAGGCTGTCATTCCACGTTTGAAAAATCAAGTTTACTTTTTAACAAATTATTTTATTGTGGACTACATGTGTGCTTTTACCTCTGATTTACACATTTAATAAACTCTTCTGTGAATATTTTTTTTACAGTTTCTTAGCTTTTTCTCTGTGGCATCAATTCCATTGAAGTTGATCTGTTTTCTCTAAAACCACATTGACAGTCTGTCAGAATGTTATATATTTCAATAAAATGTTCTGACCTTTTACTGAAGACTTTTTCTAGTATTTTAGAAAAGTGACACAGTAGGGATACAAGTCTTTAATTATTAAAAATATGCTTATCGCTAGATTTAAACAAAGGAATAACCTTTGCAATCTAGTTACAGATGCTAAGTTCCAGATGTAGATCAACGGGTCTGCAAAGTCATCAATTATCTGCTTGATAAGTGTCTTGTTAATTCCATTTATATTTTATTCTTACATTTACTGACTATATCAATGATTTGTTTTTTGTGTACTGGTTTCTTGTTATATGATTTTCCAGATTGTCCTCATCCTGTAGGTTCAAGGCCTGCTCTTCAGTTTCATTCAGGCCACTTTATTAGGTACACCACAAATTTCTAATCAGCCAATGACATTGCAAGCAACTCAATGCATTTAGGCATGTAGACATGGGCAATCTGCTGCAGTTCAAATTGCAGTCACCCCAGGTTCATTAGTGAATAATGTGGTGTTTCTATTGTAGACTTCTGTATTAATAAAAGACTCTTGAAACAACAACTATATTTTACGATACTTAATCTAAAAGGCAGAGGGATGTTTACAGCTTCAGTACTGGACTCTCATACACAAACAACGCAGTGGCCTGATTTCCGGATGTCAGCGAGACCACCGTTCATTCCTCCCCCAGACATTAACTAGGACCCATTGTGTACACCCATTCAGGGGCGTGCCCAGTATGATATCAGTGTTCAGTTAATCACATTGGTGGAGAGGATGAAGAGAATACTATAATGCAGACATGTCCTAGCTGACACGATTCCCCTAATCAGTCATTCTGTCCAATTATGTCAGGCTCTGGCCACCAGAGTCTGTTTATCTGTAATCTCCATGGCAACTGATAATGCAGTCCAGCCTCTGTAACCTCATAATCTCCAACAAAACCAAGCATCAGAATTGGGAAGACAGGTGATTTAAGTGACATGGTGGCATGGTTGTTGGTGCTAGACATGCTGGTCTGAGTATTTCAGAAATTGTTGATCTACTGGGATTTTCACAACCATTTCTAGGGCTTAGAGAGAATCGCTTGAAAAAGAGAGAATATCCAGTGAGCAGCAGTTCAATGGGCACAAATGCCTTATTGATGCCGGAGGTCAGAGGAGCATGGCCAGACTGGTTCAAGCTGATAGAAAGGCAACAGTAACGCAAATAACCACTCGTTAAAACCAAGGTATGCACAAGAGCATCTCTGAACGCACAACACGTCAGACCTTGAGGCAGATGGTCTACAGCAGCAGAAGACCACACCGGGTGCCACTCCAGTCAGCTAAGAACAAGAAACTGAGGCTGCAATTCGCAGAGGCTCACCAAAATTGGACAATAGATGATTGGAAAAATGTTGCCTAGTCTGCTGGCAACATTCAGATAGTAGGGTCAGAATTTGGCGTCAACAACATGAAAGCATGGATCCATCCTGCCTTGTATCAACGGCTCAGGCTGGTGGAGTAGGGGATATTTTTTGGCAGACTTTGGGCCCCTTAGTACCAATTGAGCATCGTGTCAACGCCCCAGCCTACCTGAATATTGTTGCTGACCATGTCTATCCCTTTATGACCACAGTGTACCAATCTTCCGAGGGCTGCTTACAGCAGGATAACGTGCCATGTCATAAAGCATGAATCATCTCAGACTGGTTTATTGAACATGACAGTGAATTCACTGTACTCAGATGGGCTCAACAGTCACCAGATCTTAATCAATTAGAGCACTTTTGGGATGTGGTGGAACGGGAGATTTGCATCATGGATGTGCAGTCGACAAATCTGCAGAATCTGCATGATGCTGTCATGTCAATATGGACCTCCCATACAGATTCTCTGAGGAATGTTTCCAGCTCCTTGTTGAATCTATGCCACAAAGGATTAAGGCAGTTCTGAAGGCAAAAGGGGGTCCAGCCCGGTACTAGCAAGGTGTAACTCATAAAGTATCCGGTATTAGGATGCTATTCGAGGACTTCGGCTCAGCCTTCAACAACATGCTCCCAGACATGCTAGCTCTGAAGATCCACAACATGAGATTATCCACACCTCTCTGCTCTTGGATCAGTGAGTTCCTCACCAACAGGCCCCAGGTGGTGAGGACAGGGAAACGCACATCTGCCCCACTGATCCGACACACTGCATGGTTGTGTCCTCAGCCCTGCTTTCTTCACCCTTTTCACCTAGGACTGTTCTGCTATCCATCCCACAAACACAATAGCTAAGTTTGCATGTGACATCACTGTGGTGGGTCTCATCTACAATAATGATGAGACCCACTACAGAGATAAGGTTCGCAATCTGACACGGTGGGGCTCGAGGAACAACCTCATCTTGAACACGAGAAAAACCAAGGAGGTCATAATGGACTACAGGAGGTCCAGGAGGGCTGAACACGCTCCTTTCTACATACAGGGGGAGGTGGTGGAGCGTGTGGACAGCATTAGGTTCCTGGGCATTCACATCTCCTCCAATCTTTCCTGGACTGTGAACACCTCCCATCTGAAGAAGGCCCAACAATAACTCTACTTCCTCAGAAAACTGAAACAGGCTGGACTTTCCACTGATCTGATAAAAAACTTTTACAGAGCTACAATAGAAAGTGTTTTATGTCTCAGCATAACTGTGTGGTGTAGGAGCTGCACAGTGCAGGAGAGGAAGGACTTAGCACGGGTGTTGAGGACAGTGCAGGTGATTGTAGGATGCCATCTACAGGTTTTGGACTCAGTTTATGTAGCACGAGTCAAGAGAAGAGCCAGATGAATCTCCACTGATCCCACCCACCCAGGCAATGCGCTGTTTGGCTCTCTCCCATCAGGTAAACACTTTAGAAGCATCAAATCCAGAACCAAGAAACTCAGAAACAGCTTTTTTCTAAGACTCGTGAGGGCTATCACCCCCTGCTGTGAGACTGTGGTCCATCAAATAGGCAATCACACTACTGTTATTGCCTATTTGCACACTCTTATTCGTTATTCTCAAGAATATAGAAATTGCCCATTTCTGTAAATGAAGCCTCAAAATCACTGCACAAAAATTACCTACTTACCTCATTACTTAGGATTCATAGCTCATATCATTTGCAAAGGGACTGATATCAGAGCTCTCGGACTCTGATACGAGCCTGCATGATCTGATGTGTGGAAATAAAACTCCTGTAAATGCTAAGTTTGTTGTCTGTGTGTCATGTTATCTGTGCACATCCTCAGCTGGTGTCTGTGTAAAAGGTACTTTCACCATGGTGATGATAAAAGATTCTTGAGTCTTACTTTTATAATCAGTTGGTTTCCATCTATACTTTCATTATGACTATATTGTAATAAAGTCAGCTGATCCATTTTCTTTTCAAATAAAACTTACAGAAAATACAGAAAAGTTAAAATTTTCCATTGAGCTACTATGTATCTGTACAATAGTGTAAAAATGTTAGCACAACAGCTACACCCAGAAGTTTGCAGCAGACCACAAAATTTTTGTGTTCATATGACTTCATCTTTCTCCTGAACTCTAACCAGTTTTAGGGGTCATTTGTGATGATTTTAACAAAACAAAAATTTCTCATAATATTGAACTTATGGCCACCCATATTTAATGAATTATAGCCCTTTGACCACACACAGTAAAATGATTTCATCCCTTCAAGTGTACCTGGAATTTGTTCTGACAGAATTCTCTTGATTATAGTAAAGCTGGAACTTAACTCCTGGATTCTTAAAAATGTGTACAGGTAACAACAGAAAAAAGTAGATATTTGGAGGAAAGGACACAAAGTCAAGAATACTAGAAATACATGTGTGAAAAAGTTTGTAGGACAAGAGGGAAGAAGTTACATAAGAGTTTGATTCCATGAAGCTCCTGGGCCAGCTGTGCCCTGACATCCACCCTCAGGGCAGTCAGCAGGAAGGTAAGTCGCAGATCAAAGAAACGGACCTGGGTAGACACAGACAATGCACAGTTTGTTTTCTTCAAGTTTGTTTTCTTCATATAATCTATCTGTGATGCTTAAAAAGACACTTTGTTCATTTCTTTTTTTTCTTTTCTTTTTCCAGTGTCCTGTCTGGCAATGTGGCAATAGGAATTGATGTCTCAATGCCAGATAGAGCTCTACAGATTTTGCTTTCACAAGTGGAGCGAACAGCTTCCGCCATAGTGCTCCGCTTGATTTATGCATGTAAATAGCTTTATTGTGATTCCTGCAGGGAGAATTTCAAATTATATGGACACTACAAGGGGAGAGTAAAGGAAGAACAAGAAGAGAAAAAAAAGAAAGAGAAGAGGTGAAAGAAAGAAGAGAAAAAAGAGAGAGAGTGATAAAACATTCTCCGTCTGCTCCATCACCTGGAAAGAGAGATGCAAAAAGAACAGCACAACCAACAGACATAAAGCAACAATCATATGTATTATTATTTAAGCTGACATGTGTAAAGTGAAACCTGAAAAAAGAAAGTGAAAGAACATAAATAAATAAATATATTACAGGCTTTCTGTATATAAGTGAAAATTTAATACCTGGAACCCTGCACCTGTGGGAGTTTGTGAGAGTGCACTAGTTTAGGTGAAAATTATCCAGAAGGAAATAGCTTGATAGTGGCTGTGGAGAACCAAAGGCCCGCCTTCCCCGAGCACAGAGGCAGGAGTCAGGGGACCCATAACCCCGGACTCCCAAAGGGGCCCCCAAAGCAGGGCGCCCAGGAGGGGCCGACGCAGGATATCTGCAACCCCCCCCCAGGAAAAAGGAGAGACGACTCCGAGGAAATCCCCCAGCCACCGCAATGCCGACGCCCCTAAGAACCGCGGGGACGAGCCCGTGGGCTCCGCCAGCAGCCAGCCCCGCTGAAGTGGGGACCAGGCCCCGCGAAGCAGCCGTCGGGAGTGGGCCGGCGCACACCCGGGAACCCGCCCCAAACCCGAGGCCCACCAATGCGCCAGAGGGCCAAGGCGCCTGCCAGCGCAGCGGAGGAGGGCAGGACGTGGGGGGATGGGCTCCGCACCTAGCGGAGACTTGAGATGTTCTTGGGAGAGGGAGCGGACCGTACCCATACCTGGAAAAAAAAAATAAAGGAAAACTCATTCGCACCATCCCACCCTAGTGCCCCACTCACCACACACAGACCAGGCCCCCCAAAGAGGGGGGCCAACACCACCCGTACGGGCCACCCAGCCAGAACCCCCCTCACCCCCTAAATACCTAATAAACCCACTCCCTCACCCACCTTACCCTAGCCACCCCTGCCCCCCACCCCTCCTGGGGGGAGCAGAGACGTCAGCCCCAGACATGGCAAGCCGCTGACTACCCACAGCAGACCCCCACCAAGACCCCGGACACAGTGGCCCGCACCTCCTCCAGGCCCCAGACTCCTTGCTGCCATCGGAGAACGGGGGTGTGCAAAAGGCCCCGATCCTCCCTACACCCACCAGTGTGTTTAAAACTGGGAGCGCCGAAGAGGGTGCACGGCACAGACCACCCCCCCTTTCGGAAGGAAGCTGGTGCCAGCGCACCCCCACCAAGCAACTGCCCAGAACCCTCAATGTCTAAGTGCGAGAGGAGGTGAAGGGAGCCGTCCGAGGCGAGGCTCACACAACATAATATCCCCCCAGACATCTTCCCCCCACCCCTAATACCATGGCCTACATGAGTATGCATGATAAAATTGGGGAGAGGGACGTCACCAGAAAGTGGCAACCTCCAGTAACGCCCCCTCCCCAAGGACCTACATGTGAGGCGGCGTGATAGAGCAGGCAGAGGGAGGAGTCCAGGGATGGGGAGCAAAAAACTGGGAAGCCATCCCAGGGAGCCAGCTCCCCTACTGACTCCAATAGGCACCCCCGCTCCCCGAAAGCCCCACCCAGAGAAGGGGGCCTCGCCAGCGGCACCACCATAGCCCGGGGGCCAGGGAGAGGCCGCAGGGCCCGCCAGCCAACCACCCACCAGGACGAACACCTCCAACCCCCCAGCCCACCCACTAAGCCTACTGGCTTTAACCCCCCCCAAAATAAATAAATAAATGAGAGCCATCCCAAACCCCACCCCCAAAGCGAAACCCGCACCGGGAGAAGACATGGACCAGAACCGGGACAGGGGGCCGGACACAAGCCCACCAGAACGTCCATTTCACACCCCCCCCCTGTAGATTTAATCCCTCCCCAACACTAATATTCAAGCAACTCACCATACATTCGACAGCAGACATCCAGGCTGGGTAAGTCCCTACTCCTTCCCCTCCCCCCACTAGCAGAGTGCCGATCCAATGAAGGAGAAGAGCATCTGCCCTGAGATGTTAATGTCCATGCCCGCCTACCAGCTCAACAGGCCCCTCACCAGAGGCCCGCGCCGGCCCACACCACAAGCGGCACACCCCCGGAACCGGAACCCCCGAGGCCCCGCTGGGGCCCCCACCCGAGGGCACCGCACCCCAGCCCCACCCAGCGGCAGCACAGCTACTAGGTCAGTAACCCACGTCCGTCACCACGCAGCTCCCCAAGAGCGCCGCAAGCGGTTGCTGTAGGACGCCCGTAGGCCTCCCAAGCCCTTCCCAGATGGGGGCAACAGACCCTGGAGTCAGACCCACCAGGCGCCCCACTCCGAGTGCCCCCAGAGCCCCAGGAACCCCTCCATTCAGCCACTGCGCCCTGCAGGAAGCAACCCACCGCCCCCTATTCCACTAAGTGATGGTGTTGATGAGAGGAGCCCAAAGAGATCGATCAGATGTGGATGCCGATGCTGTCTCAAGATTAATATGATCCAACAAAAGATCTCTATACTTATTGATACTGAGATTTTCTTTACTTTTTCAATTCATGAGGATAGTTTTCTTTGCGATACATAATGCAGTTAAAACCATGTAAACTTTTTCTTTTTCCAGAGGGCTTTCCTCAAAATTACCAAGCAAGCAAAATGATGGGGAAGGTATAATTTTACAGCTCAGGCACTTTGATAAGTCCTTACATATCTGTGTCCAGAACTTCTGGACTGGTGTGCAATAACCATAACGCATGAATATAATTATCAGGATGATTGCCTTTGCAGTGTGGACAGATATTAGATTGTGCCAAACCCATCTTGAATAATCTTTGTCCTGTGTAGTGTACTCTGTGAAGGATTTTGTATTGTATTAGTTGTAAGTTGGTGTTTCTAGTCAATTTGAAAGTTCTTAGACGTATCTGAGCCCAGAAGTTTTTTCTAGGTAGGACCATCATTTTTATTGAAGCTACCCTACCCATAAGTGAAATTGGAAGCGATTTCCATCTTTTAAGGTCCTCTTCTATCCTGTTTAAAAGTGGGGTGTGGTTAAGTTTTAGTAAATCCGTTAATTTAGACGACACAGTAATACCTAAATATTTAATATTTCCTGATTGCATTTGTAAATCTAGGGAGTTTTCGAGAGAGCAATTAATTGACAGTACCATAGATTTAGACCAGTTTAAAGAGTAATCTGATACTTTCTAGTATTCTAATTACTTGTGAAAGAGAATTATTTGAATGCTGGAGATAAAGTAATACATCATCCGCGTATAGAATAAATCTTATGCACTATTTTCATGCATTTTATACCTTTTACAGCTTTTGTTTGTCTTATTGTTGCTGCTAGAGGTTCTATAAAGATGGCAAAAAGTGATGGAGAAAGAGGGCATCCTTACCTGGTGCCCCTCTGTAGACAAAAATTGGAAGATATTTGATTATTTGTCCTGACACAGGCTTTTGGAGAACTGCATAAAATTTTTAACCATCCATCCATCCATCCATCCATCCATTTTCCAAACCGCTTAATCCCTCATGGGGTCGCGGTTTGCTGGTGCCTATCTCCAGCGTTCACTGGGCGAGAGGCGGGGTACACCCTGGACAGGTCGCCAGTCTGTCGCAGGGCAACACAGAGAGACAAACAACCATTCACGCACACACTTACACCTAAGGACAATTTGGAGAAGCCATGTTTTTGGACTGTGGGAGGAAGCCGGAGTACCCGGAGAGAACCCACGCATGCACAGGGAGAACATGCAAACTCCATGCAGAAAGACCCAGGGGTGTACTCGAACCCAGGACCTTCTTGCTGCAAGGCAACAGTGCTACCCACTGTGGACAGCATTAGGTTCCTGGGCATTCACAGGAACCTAATGCTGGATCAGTATTAGGTCGATAGTGGTTGTGGAGTGGTTGTCGATAGTGGTTCCAGAACCTGTTGGACCAGGGAGCATCACGTCGTCATCACCAGATGACGACGTGATGCTCGTCATCTGGTGATGACCCATAATCATGGGTCATCACCAGATGACCCAGATGACCCATGATTATGGGTCATCTGGTGATGTGTTTTCTCTCAGGGACCGTTTTCTGATCCCTGAGAGAAAACACGTCATATGCAGCAACATTTTAAATTGGCAATGTCGTCGCCAATTTAAAAAATTTTCCTTTTTAAATTGGTTAAAAAGGAAAATTTTTAACCAATTTATGAAAAAATTGCCAAAACCGAATTTATGTAGAGTAGCGAATAAAAATTTCCAGTTTACTCTATCAAATGCCTTTTCTGCGTCTAAAGACAATATATTGGTTTTAATGTTTTTACTGTAGGAATAATCAATTAAATTAAGTAATCTGCGTGTATTTGTGGATGACAACTTTCTCTGATGAAACCAGTTTGATCTGGATGTATTATGAGAGGAGTTACTTTGTCTAATCTTTTTGCAAAAGCTTTACAGATTATCTTAATATCCACATTAATTAAGGAAATGGGACGATAACTGGTGGGCAACATAGGATCTTTGTCTGGCTTGAGCAGAAGGCTGACGGTGGCAGAATTCATATTAGCTGGAAATCTGCCTTTTTCCTGTATTTCCTGCAACATTCTGTGGAACGTTGGGGCTAGAATATTCCAGAACTCTTTGTAAAACTCAGTAGGGAATCCATCTGGACCTGGAGCCTTTTTATTAGGCATGCTTTTAAGAGCTTCCTGGGTTTCAACTGTTGTCAGCGGGGAGTCCAGTGTCATTCTTTGGTTATCTGATAATTTAGGAAGTGTAATTTTATCCAGAAATTGCTTGATATCATTCTCTGATGGATTTATCTGTGGCGTGTATAAAGATTTGTAGAAATCGCGGAAGGTATTATTTCTACACTCCGGTTCACTTACTGTATTACCAGTTGAATCTGTAACTGCAAATATAGTAGTTTTCTCCTTATTTATTTTAAGCTGATTAGCTAGGAAGCTTCCTGACTTATTGCCATGCTCAAAATTTTCTATTCGAAGTCTTTGTATTAGAAATCTATTTTGCTTTTCAATATAGTGGTTTAGTTCTAATTTTACTTCACGGATTTTACTTAACTTTCCTTCTTCTTGAAAGGATTCTAGTAACTTAAGTTTTTCTTCTAATTGCTGAATGTTTTTGTTTTCTTTTTTCTTTTTATGAGATGAGAAAGAAATTATTTTATCTCTCATCACTGCTTTTCCAGCTTCCCACAATATCGATGCCGATGTACCTGGTTGATCATTGTATTCTAAGTATGAAGCCCACTGTTCTTTGATGAATTTTATAAATTCTTCATCTTTAAGCAGTGATGTATTAAATCTCCAGCTTTTGTTTTGTGGGGTTATTTTTTTATTAATTAAGGTGAGAGTAACAGGAGCGTGATCACTGATAGCAATAGGATGAATTACCGTCTCTGAAACTTCCGACAGCAGTGAGCTGCTTATTAGAAAGTAGTCCAGACGAGAGTACGAATGGTGAACATTTGAGAAAAAAGTATATTCTTTACTATTAGAATGAAGAAACGCCATTCATCGCAAAGACCAAAATCACTCATGTATTGTTTGACTACACTTACTGACTGCCAACTACGCTGAGTCCCTGTTGTATTCAACCTGTCTATATCGTTATTTAAACCAAAGTTGAAGTCACCTCCTATAATTAGTGAACAATCCCCGTGTTTTGAAAGCGCAAGGAAGAATTGGTGGAAAAAAGAGGGGTCATCAACATTTGGACCATATATACTGACAATACATAGCTTCTGGTTATGGATAGCTATTTTAATTATTATGCATCAACCTTCAGGATCTATAGTTTTGTCTAATATTTTAAAACTAACGTTTTTGTGGATTAAAATTGCTACACCTCTCTGTCTAGAGTTATAGCCGGCCGCAAACACAACAGGGAACTCAGGTGAATTAAGCTCACTTGCATTTGTAGCTGATTTGTGGGTTTCTTGCAATAAGACAACATCTGCCTTTAATCTAGTAAAATGGTTAATGATCTTCAATTTTTTCTCTCTGGTGCCAGCCCCATGCACATTCCATGTCACAAACTTTACATTCGCCATAGATGTGAGTGAGAAGTTAGAAGGTGCATGCCCTCGAGAAAGTAGTCATACACAGACCCAGGTAGCATCATATGATGTGCTTGTGATTGTCTGATGATCAGGAAAGAAGCAGACAAATAAGATAGAAATACACAAGGAAATAAGAAAGTGCAAAGAGTAAGAGAATGTGAAAAAGGATAAACCATAGCCCGTGCCTCGTGTACCCAACCGTAAACAACAACCATACCAACGTGCTCTTGAGCTGTGCGTGTATTTCATTTATCACCGTGTACCGATCTGTGCACCTTTTTTATTTATTTATTTTATTTTATTTATTTTTATTTATTTTTTTTTTTTAAATCATTGAAACATGCTTTAAAGGGGTAGTCCGGTCAACAAGGAAAAATCAGGGTATCATTAGTTATAACTAAAACTAATACGTTTGTGGTTATTTAATTAACTTAAATTTAATCCATAAGAAAATAAAAACATAAATTGTCGTCTGAATCACTGTGTATGGGGGCTGACATTACTGCCCATATTTGGGCAGTAAGGGGCGTTTGACATCACATCCTGCGACGTGGAAAAGCGGAAGCGGCGACAGCATTTCTCTCCGCTTTCCATGCAAAGTCAATAGGAGCCGTTCTACACAGCTGCGATCATCAATAATTTTTTCGGATTTCCAGAGGACTTCACCGCTGACATTCCCAAGAGCTATTGCTGAAGCAACAATGCCCACATGCATGGCCATTGGATGTTCCAACACAACTGGTAAAAGTGGAAAAAACATTGCTTATTTCAACTTCCCGATTCATGAGCCACCGGGCTCGGTGCTGGATTGCCAACTTGAAGAGAGCAGATTTGCCATCTTACTTCTGGCCAGAGAGAAAACACGTCATATGCAGCGACCATTTTGAAGAAGAATGTTTTGAACATGACATGAGAGCGAGGATTTTCGGTAAGTTATTTTTAAATTTTTAATTTTTAATTTAGAATTTACGGGGATGGTTACCGACCGGAGGGGCGGAGGGATACCACATGTGATGTGGTATCCCTCCGCCCCAGCATGTGCTGGAACGCTTTTATATTTTAATATTTATACAATAATGACCACCTGCCCTATTTACTAGAGGGCAAATATATAACTTAAGTCACTCTTCTAAAAAAATCCATATCACTATAAGATGATGATAGCTCCACGGAACTCTCATCACTGTCACTAAGTACTTCATCACTCTCTGCTTCGTACAGAGCACCAGTCGTGCGCCGTGACAAACAGAGCGTTGAAACTTGCTCAACAGCGGGTCCGCCGAGTGATGTCAAAAAATGGGAGGTGACAGTACTATTCTTGACCAAGATGGATTCCTCCACATAAACATGATTAAATGAGAATTATTCATAATTAAAAAAACGTATAATTTTTGCACAGTATGTAGTAGTTTTATATTTAAAGTACTTTCAGCAGTTTGAATTCTGATTTTGACCGGACTTCTCCTTTAAATCCACCTGTTGTGTAACTAATAAAGCCAAGGGGTGATCTTCTGATCCCTGAACAACTGTCCATTAATATAAAGTCTGTCAACCGATATGGTGGCTTTAACGCCGTCCATCATGTATTTCTTCCTGATTGGGAACAGTACTCGCCTGCAATCTAGGATTTCCTTAGGAAACTGATCATTAACACTAAAGTCTGTCCCTCTCAGTTCCCTGCCGCAACTTCTAACACTTTGTTCATTTCGTGTTTATCGTACCGCTTTAATAACGTGTATCTGGATTTATCCGAAACCGATGTACTGCAGGGTCAGCATTGTATACAATGTGCACAGTTATTAGACAACTGAGTATTTTGATCATATTATAATTTTTAGGCATATTTTTTCTAATTCCAAGCTGGATAAACTTGAATTCTTAATGGATTTGATTATAGGAGTTAATGTGTATCAGTCATGAGTGTGGCTGTGGCATAGGGAGGTCAAAATCCTACATCAATGTGTGCATAGTTATTAGGCAGCAGGGACACTGGGTGCTACTAGGCACGACAGGCAAATCCTTGGGCCCCAGAGGGCCGATAAACTTTGAACCAATTCAGACTCACAACCATTGTTGCCAAGTCTGCTTATTATTCTTTTTTCTAAAGTCACTTACAAATTCTGTGAGTTGTGTTTTTTTGGGCTTGTTTCTGAAAGTGACGTCGCTTATTTGGGCTCAAAAACAAGTGACGATAAACGAGTTATAAAGAGGCCCGCTTGCACTGCCGGGCTACAGACAGCGTAAGTATAACCAGTTAAAATATCCCTCGACACACTAAGGCTAAATCACGTTGCCAAATTAAGTACTCTGGAGTTACAGTGTCAGCACATGAAAGAAGCTGTACAGAACAGTTCTCTTTCAAGGATATTAAGCTTCTGCCCAATTTGCAAGCAAAGTGTAAGACACAAATGACCTGGAAATTTTAAATCCTTTTCCAGGCTTTTAAAAAAAACTGTATGTATGCATGTGGATATAAACAGAACACAAATATTATGACGAAATTATTGTTGTTGGTGTGTATAGAAAGCTCAGGATTAGATGTGTGTAAGAGATTGAAAATAAAAAAACAATAAAGCTTGCGTCTTTATTAAAATGTAAAATGTATTCATTTATACATTAATCCAAACCATCTCTTTCTTTGTTTAAGAGGAAAAAAAATATTTTAGGATAAAACACATATTCCTTTACACATTGTGTAAACATCGCAGACTTATGATAAATTATTTAGCTTCCTTGTTAAAAAATGTATTCAGGGCATGTGAGAGACCCGCCAAAATTCCCAGATGCCTCTATGCATACTACGTTCTGTGGTGGGTTGCCTGTTGCGCTTCTTTTGGGCTTGTTTTTATATAGCTGGTAGCTTGTTTGTCTCACAGTATCTGGCAACACTTCTCACAACAGCAGAAAAGCTGCATTGACAGCAAGGTTCTCATTGTCCCTGACAGCCCTCTTCCCCTCTCACATAAAGTGCCATGCTCTTGAGTAAACAAACATGATCCTGAGCCCCTGGCTGCACATCAGCATCAACTCAGTCAAAGTTAAAAGAAGTTATCGTTTTGGAAAAGAAAAAGAGAAACGCTCTCACACATACTACTGAAATGTTTTCAATTACTTCCAGTTAATATCGATGGTGTTTCATTAGAAACAGAAGTTGTCTCAAGAAAAAAATTCATTTATAACATTAGTGCTAACACCGAGTCAACACTACTACGGTTCGTTTTAAAATAATGCTTATTTCCTTTTCACTCCATCGTTTGATAGTGCTATGAGCGTTGGTACATCAATAATATGGAACATTTAATGGTGCTTTGTATAACTTTAGCGTTATCCCATCAAGCGACTGATCGCTCTTGTTAGGATATCAACGAGGTCAAGTGGAACGAACTATTTATCCCAGGAATGTCTGCCACACTTGGATAACACCGGACAACGAGGAAATGACTCATCTGTCTGATAGCGTCCCGGAGTTGACACCGTTTATCTACTGATGACGCAGTTTGGATATGAACGGCCTTTTTATGGATGTTAACCTAAACTCCTTTATAATGTTTGAATGATGAGCAATCGGGGCTTCTTGCCGAGCGCTGGTGTGACTGTAACTGTTTCTCTGTCTTTACGTAGATAAAATATAACTAAAAGTATACTTGTCTGTTTTATGCGTCCTACATTCAAGGTAATAAGTAAGTGGGGGTCGCCTGACTGGGTAAAAAGAGCTGGGTCCACCGAGGGTGTTTCACCGTAGACGGAGTACGGTGAAAACAGTAACAAATTGGTGTCTCCGCCCGGACCCAAAAGGCGGCGTACCACCTTCCGTTTTCCGGCCAGGACGTCATTCCAGAGGAAAAACACACAAAAAGGTGAGGAGATTCCATTTATCTCCTAGTGTCTTTTTCTTCCTGGAAGGGCCGACTTTTTGCACTCCTAAAGGCAGAGAAAAGTTTGAGGATAATTGTTTGCAAACGTGTCGGTAAAAACTTGGGATTTGCGTGCAGTTCACAGCGGTGAAAGTCCGGGAGACCCTGGCCAGGTCTCTGAAACTACTGTGAACCTTGAGAATTTGGGTTTAGAGGTCCCTTGTTGAACAAAGAGGGCACGCCTCCCTCTGTGTTCAGCATAAAAGCTGCCATTCTAAGAATATTGGGTTTAGAAGGTTCCCTTGTTAGGCACAGAGGAAAACACGTGTTCCTCTGTGTCTAGCATAAAAGCTGCCATTCTGACTGACAAGCACGCCGTTACGCGTGGCTTCTAAAACATCGTGTAGCCTAGAAATGCAGGTTTAGAGCCCCTTATTTTTTGCGAGAACGAACATAAAATCTTTCGTCTTCACAGAAATATAAAAGCTGCCTTTTCGAAAAACGAGCGCGTATGAGTTGGCTTAGGTTTAGAGTCCAGGGACCACCATAAGTAGTTCCAAAAGCTGCCAGCCATTGGATTTTTGGTTTCGATTGCTCCAAAAGTTCTCTTAAATAACTTTAAAAGCTGCTAATCCAAATATATTTGAAAAAGGTAAGTAAAAATAGTACCTTGTCCTTCTCCTCTCACATTAATAACCTTACCCGCTCCGCTTACTTTCACTTACGCAATATCAATCGCCTTCGCCCCTCTCTCTCCACTAGCTCCACCTGCACTCTTGTTCATAGTCTGGTCACTTCCCGCATTGATTACTGTAATTCTCTTCTTTTCGGTCTTCCTCAAAAATCCATTCACAAGCTTCAGTCAGTACAAAACTCAGCAGCTCGCATCATTTCTAGAACCCCCTCTTTTCATCACATCACCCCAGTCCTGCAGCAGCTCCACTGGCTACCTGTGAAGTATAGAATTCAGTTCAAAATCCTCCTACTTACTTTTAAAGTTATTCATAATCTCTCCCCTCCATACCTTTCTGATTTACTTCAAATTTCTACTCCCTCCCGCATTCTTAGATCCTCTTCTACCACTCACTTAGTTGTTCCTTCAGCTCGTCTTAAAACCATGGGGAGCAGAGCTTTTTCACGTTCTGCGCCCACACTCTGGAATTCTCTCCCCCCTGACATCTGCAATACCGAGTCTTTACCCGTGTTCAAATCCAAACTCAAAACCCACATGTTCAAGATTGCCTTTTCATTATGATTTTATATCACTTTCCTCTGTGTAATTTGTGTTGTTTCTTTTAATTATGACGACTGCTTTTACCATTTATTGTTTTTACATGTACAGTGACCTTGAGTGTTTTGAAAGGCGCTTGAAATAAAATGTATTATTATTATTATTAAAAGGTACGTACAGAATTAACTGAAGCTTGGCCAAAAAGGGGGTAAGAATGACCGGAGAAAGAGTAAAGATAAAGATAAAATGAATAGAAAAAAAGAAAAAAAAGAAAAACAGAGACGTCTCACAGAAGACTTTGCGCAAGCTGTCTGTCTGATATTGTTGTCTTCGTCATGTCTTGTACAACATATTGTGTCTGTTGAAATGAGATCATTGAATCGGAGTGAGTGGGGGAGAAACTGCTTGGATCCGCGGATATTGAGAGTGTGTGTGTGTGTGCGTAAATGTGTCTTTATGTGTAAGTGAGGTTACTCTTGAGGAACAAGTAAAAAGTGTTCATCACGGAGGAAGCATTTGATCAAAATGTTAGTGAAAATAAATAGGATTTTGCAAAATGGATATCAATAGGAGGACAGATTGATGTATTTGTGTTTTTTGGCGCAGGAGGGTGTTCAAAGTGCAACCAGTTGGTCGGGGCAGTTGGATTAAAAAGAAAAAGAAAAGCAAAAATTTAATGAAATTAATAAAAAAGGAAACGGAAACGGAACTAAAAGGGCGTTGCACCGGGGAAGCTTTTACGTGGGGACCGACTAGGACTTCCGTTGTGGATAAAATTGTTCGTGACTACTAAATGCGACGTATAACTTTCAAAAATTGGTAAACGTCCATGTGTCTGCGAGACAAAGAGTTGTATCCTTGCGGGGCTGAAGAGTAAAACCGTGTTTGGACGAAACATTCGGGGGTCGTAGCCAGCGCACGCTCTCCACTTTTTAAACTAAGCGGGAACTTAACACGTTGAAAACATCTTTCGGTGTTGCCATAGACATTTCAAAATTATGAAAACACAGAACTATTTAAGATAGTGAAAAAAGCAGGCCTGCACGTGTTTGTCTGTCTGAATGTCATTGTTTGTATGTAACTGTACGTATGTATGTATCGTATGTAACTAAACGTTCATCTGTGTGAATTAATTCGGTTAAAATTAATGTTCATGGTTTTAGAATGTTAATTTGTTTTGGGAGAACTGCAGCTCCGTAATTCAAATGACATTTTAAGCATGGACTATGTTAACTAAAAGGGAATGGAAAAGGGAGACTTCAACAACAAAGTTTGTTTTCTTCTCACATTAAAAATCCGGCCAAATTAAATTGTTACACTGAAAGAATAACATGGCTTGAACGAAAAATACTTCAGCTTTGTTAGAAATTGAAACTGGTAATAATCCGTGTTTTTAGCCCTACAGCAATTTAAAATTACTGAGATCTAATTGCTTGTAATAATAATGATTCATCACAAACCAGTCCATTTGAAAGGAGCTTAGATACACATGATCTTTGATGGTAAATGGTAAATGGACTGAACTTATATAGCGCTTTTCCAGTCATGCTGACCACCCAAAGCACTGTACACTATAGCCACATTCACCCAGTCGCTCTCACTAACGCACACACATTTATACACCGAGACGCAGCTCGGTAGGCAACTTGGGGTTAAGTGCCTTGCCCAAGGGCACATCGACATGTGGCAAGGGGAAGCTGGAATCGAACCCACAACCTTCTGGTTGCCAGACAACTACTCAACCCATCAAGCCACAGTCGCCAGTCGATTTAAATAGATGTAAAAAAAAACTGTACTTTGGGTTTGAACAAAACTGTATGGAACTAAGTATGGTTACTTTTTATAAGGGTTTTCTATTCATTTATTTTATTTCCTTTTTACTTGGAATTTGAATGCAACTGAAGAGACATTTAGAGAATATCACGAAGGCCACACTTAGCGCATAATCAGTTACAAAATCATCTGATGTTATTAGTTATGCTGAGCTGAGGTGAACCTCAGAGGGACAGTTTGACCTGAAACAGGACAAAAGATATGATAAAACAAATCTGACCATGATGTAAACATCAAAATGTGATTTTGAAACTGGGGCAGTGTATTGTTTCTGAGGCGCGAACAGAATATCAACAAAAGTGAGGGCAGTTCCAGATTTGAACGGGTTAAAGTTGTAATTCTAATCTTGTTTATGTTTTGGACGGTATTTTTGAATCTGAATCATGGGGATAGAGACACTAGAAGTTCATAAAGTTAAAGAGAAAATCATTGCTAGTGCTCACAAATAACTAAGTCATGTCACTTTAAGAAAGTAGATCAGTAAAGATTTGGGATGTTGTCTATATATTGAAAAGCATTAATAATTAAATTTGCATGATCAAAAGGGCTAGAAAGAAATCAAAAGAATGCTATAAGACTATAATCTATTGGAACAAGACAGATTACGCTCCTTGGGAGACATTTTACTTTTGGGTATTTTATTGTTTTATATATATTTTGGTTATTTCTTTGTTAAATGGTTCCTTTGCTTTAATTTTTGCATCATCAGTGGCAAAAAAGTCACAACATTCAAGAGGTTGCTCGGCAGATAAATTAAGAGAAGGAGATGTTTTAATACAAAATGCTGAAAGAAAAGGAACAAGAGATTCCTACCTCCCCTTGACCAACCAAGAACTTTTTTTTTTTTTTTTTTTTTTTTTTTTTTCCAGTGTCCTGTCTGGCAATATGGCAATAGGAATTGATGTCTCAATGCCAGATAGAGCTCGACAGATTTTGCTTTTACAAGTGGAGCGTACAGCTTCCGCCATAGTGGATTTATGCTTGTAAATAGCTTTATTATGATTCCTGCAAGGAGAATTTCAAATTATATGGACATGACAATGGGAGAGTAAAGGAAGAACAAAAAGTGAAAGAAAAGAAAAAAAAAGAGTAGAGGTGAAAGAAAGAGGAGATAAAAGGGAGAGAATGATAAAACCTTCTTTGTCTGCTCCATCACCTGGAAAGAGACACAAAAAGAACAGCACAACCAACAGACATAAAGCAACAGATACAATCGAATAACACCTAGATGCCATTGCTAAATCATATATATTATTATGTAAGCTGACATGTGTAATGTGATATTTGAAAAAAGAAAGTGAAAGAACATAAATAAATAAATAACTTATAAGATTACTGTATATAAGTGAACCCTTAATACCTGGGACCCAGCACCTGTGGGAGATGTGAGAGTACACTAGTTTAGGTGAAAATTATCCAGAAATAGCTTGATAGTGATTGTGGAGAACCGAAGACCCACCTTCCCCGAGCACAGAGGCAGGCATCAGGGGACCCGTAACCCCGGACTCCCAAAGGGGTCCCTAAAGCAGGTCGCCCAGGAGGGGCCGACACAGGATATCTGCAACCCCCCCCCCCCCAAGGAAGGAGCAGAGACGACCCCGAGGAAATCCCCCAGCCACCGCAATGCCGACGCCCTCAAGAGCCGCGGGGACGAGCCCGTGGGCTCCGCCGGCAGCTAGCCCCGCTGAAGTGGTCCCGGCCATCGGCCCTTAGGGCCAGAGGCCCCAGGGGCGCCCCGCCCCCGCGACGGGGGCCCCGGCCGCCCCCCGGGGGGCCAGGCCCCGCGAAGAGGCCGCCGGGAGTGGGCCAGCGCACGCCCGGGAACCCGCCCCAAACCCGAAGCCAACCAATGCGCCAGAGGGCCAAGGCGCCCGCCAACGAAGTGGAGGAGGGCAGGACGTGGGGGGATGGGCTCCGCACCTAGCGGAGACTTGCACCTAGCGGAGACTTGAGATGTTCTTGGGAGAGGGAGCGGACCACACACATACCTGGAGAAAAAAAATAAAAAATGAATAAATAAATAAAAATAAAATAAAAAAAATAAAAAAATGGAAAACTCATTCACACCATCCCTCCCTTGTGCCCCACTCACCACACACAGAGAAGAAGAAAAAAAAGACGCTGTACACACATTCCCACATAACACTCACATCCAACACTGACCAGAGGGGGGGGGTCACCCCAAATCGACTATAAGACTGCTTGTGCCCGACCCCCGGCCCCTGCCCCGGCCCCGGACCAGACGCCCCCCAACCAAGAACTTAGACACATCACGTTAAGAACCAAGAAACTAAAAAGACCAGGTTTTCTTTTGTCACCTAAAACACTAACAGAATTGTTTTTTTCTGAGTTAATTCTTTCTGATGATGGCAGATGAAGCTGCAAAGCCACCTTTGTTCCAACAGAAGACTCTGGAAAGTGAGCTCATTCAGGTCGTATGGTAAGAAGTCATGATCTAAAAAGGACGTGCAGGGATTGACAAAAGTGACCAAATTATGCTAAGTTTTAACCAATTTAGACACCAGGTAATATTGAGACCTTCTAGCGGTAGAACGGTGGCTTTAGAAATTTTTCATGTACCCCTTCCCACTGTTGCCCTCTCCACTGACTCACATTAACATTTATATCCTGTTTTCTGCCTTTTTCTTGCAAGGAAACCTGGTCATATATATATATAATTGGAATGTGCTAACGGAGAGATTTTAGTCTCTTTTTTCTTAGACATTCTCAGATGCAAGTGAGTACCAAGCGGTGCCACAGTGGTCCAGGGGACGGAGAAAAAAGGTGATGTACTTGTTTCCTGCCTAATCCTGTTTTTAATCAAATTTTGGACAAAAAATCTGTAATTTTTACAGAAGCTACATAGAGGTTTAACGGGGAATGTGATGCTATAAGGTTAAGAGAAATATGTTTTTTTTATTATTGAACAAAGAGGTTGAACTATCTGAGAAAATATTTTGCTTGAATAAATTTTTAAGGGATCAAGATCTGGGGTAAAGGTGAAGAACTTTAAGAATAGTTTGTCTTAGAGGGAACGATGTGGTTGATTTTGTTTTGAGAAAGGTTTACTGTAATTTTTGTTTTAATTTTTTTCTTTTCAACTTATGTACACTACACTACGGATGAAGATGGACAATTCTTGTATTAGACAATTTGATTTTGGACAAAATCCCTATTGGCAAAATGCTGGCAGAATTCCTTGTGGTTTCAGACACAACGATTGGAGAAAGAAGATTCATGGACAATGCTCGTCCTGGAACGATGTTGTGCTGCTGAACTCGGACATGAGGACTGAAAATGGACAACTAATGGCGGGGGCAAAGACAGAGGCATCCGATAACCTTCAATGGACCGCAACACGAAACAAAGATGAGTTGGCAGACACACCTTCTGCATTTCACGTCAGATTTTCCTTTACACAATTAAAAAACAAAACACACATTGGAAACAAACACATTGGCGGATGCGCTTAGGAGAAAATTTACAGATTAAAAGCAATCAAGATTATTAATAAATCCCTAGGATGTTAATTGTTTTAAGTCAGAGCTGTTATTAGCGAGCTATATGAAAGTCAAACGCATTCGGGAGAGAGGTTTTGGCCCGATCACCATGAGATTTGAGCCGCTGATAAGAAGGATTTTCTTTTACTTTTCTAACAAAGTTTTATTTATATCATCTAAAACATATATAGATATGTTTTGGAATTTTATTAACCCCACAAGGGTTTGAATAAGATTCAAAGAGGCACCTTTAAGATACGACAAGCTTCGCAAAACACAACGTGCACGAGAAAAAATAGGGGACACTGCTAAAAGAAATTAATTTTGCACCAAAATGTTAATTTACCTGATGAAAGCATAGAGTAGTGTAATGTTCTGTTCTGGTTTATGCTTATTATTTGGTTAGTTTAGTTCTTTCCTGTTCTGTTTAGGCTTATTTTTATTCTTAGACTTGTCCTTTTGCTCCCTTAATTATTTTCACCTGGGTTTGGTTAATTAGTCCCTCCCTGTTACTTTGTCTGCCCGCCTATTTAAACCCCTCTTAGTTTTCTGTTTGTTGTCGGGACTTCACAATCGTTCGTCGTTTCTTGCCTGGATCCGGTCTGTTTTGCCTGTTTTATCCCTTCAATAAACACCACCAAAAGGACTACTACTGCGTCTGGCTGACTCTGGGTTCATCTCCACACCAATTATTACAAGTAGCTTAAGAAATTATGCTAAACCTGAACAGGTTTGACAACTTATGAATATTGGTGATTAAAGCAACGACTGGGATACATAGAGGGGCTGTTTAAACGTAAAAAGAAGGTGGATAAGAACAATGTATGCGATTCAGACGATATGGGAAAAGTACATTTACATCAGTAACAGATAATTATGATCATGAAAAAACTAGTGGGCGAAAAAGTTGAAGTAGACTGTCTATCTTGAAGTAGGCAGAGGCTTACCTGACTCCGCAACATAGATTTGCTCCGCATATCCATCTGGAAACCTTCCGTTGAAGTAATTTTGGGAAGGGGCGAAAATACTGGTTAGCTGATTGGCCTATGTTGGTGATAGACGGGCCAAATAAACCAATCAGATTCGTCCTCGCTCTGTTACGAGCGACGACGAAAACACAACCACAAGCCAAGCTACTCTTGCTGCTGCAGGTAAAGGCTCGTTAGCTCAGCAAAGAAATACTCTGTAATTCCGATAAAACTTGCTCGATAGCCACGCTAACGCTAGTTTCATCGGCTGAAGCCGCCATGTTGTTTAGACTGAACTGTCGCGCTTCCCGTTGCGTCACACCTCAACCCGCCTCTGATTGGACGTTCGTTTGGTGAACGGCTCCAAATTTTCTTCAACGGAGAGTAGCCAGACTGATCTGCGAGTGAAACCTTGAAAGCTCGCGAGATCAGGATGGTCTCACGAGGCTAGGCAGAGGCGCAAATAAGAACCAAATAATTAGGATGCCTGTAAAATCTGCCACTCCGGCAGACATCAATAAAGCACCACAAAGATTAAGAACTTAAATGGATAAAACTGCAATATTAGAATAATGACTTATTCTACTAAATAACATGGGTAAATTAGGGATTAAAGCACCAGTGTAAATAGTTTGGAATTGTACGCAGTTACCTAAAAGGTTTAAGGAGACTTAACATCTCTCTGTTCGAACACAAAATATCACAATAGTTGTCCTTTAACTAGATGTTAAAACATCCAGAAGGGAAAAAACACATAAACAGAGTTTAGCCAACTATTACCCTTGAGGTCTTTTAGACCAGGATAATCTAACGATCGTCTTATTGCATACATAGAGAAAAGAAATGAGGTCAATTAGATTAGTTAGACGTTTGGAATCTGGTCAGGACAGCAGAAGCGACTCCTGGACACAAGATGATAGGAGGATAACAGCTTGAACATGATATCAATGCATGAAGGTTGGCTCTGAGGATCATCAGAACTGCAATGGCACCCGACAGTGAAACTCCTGCTGTGCTACAAAACATCTTGAACAGGACTATGCATGACTGCTTTGCTTCACAGGTGATGGAATTCAACTACAAGGTTTCACGAACATGACATGGAGAGGTTGGCGTTCAGGAAACGCACCTAGAACACACTCTTGGACTCTTAACAAAAGAACATTTGAAAATGGGGATTCAACAATAAGCAACTTGGGTTAAATGAGCTCTAACGGGGGACACTTAACAGGAGATAAACTGAAAGCCTGGGCTTACGACGAGAGACATTTCACAGACAGGGGGCAGTGTTGTAGTACTCGAGTCCGAGACTCAAACTCGAGTCCGAGTCATTAGCTAAATTTAGAGACTCGTGACTTGACTTGGACTTGAACACTGATGACTCAAACTTGGACTCGGACTCCTACATTCAGATCATTCTGACTCGGAAATTGAGAAAAAGACTCAACTTTTTTTTACATCATTAGGCTATAAATTTAATATGTCATTACAATATCATTTGGTGTATGATTTTAATATCTAAATGTCATACCGCGCACGTGACGTCACCATCTCATGAGCAACGCCCCTTGCCGCTAAGGTTGGGCAAACAGTGTGAGAGCGCACGTAGCAACCAGCCATTACACATGCAACAGATACAACGATATGACAGACTTTTCTGCTGTTAAACTTTCACAAAAGGGGTGTCTAGGCACCCATTTTACTGGTAGAACTGTGGAACAACATACCAACGTTCAGCTCAAACGATGGATTGTGTGTCGAGGGCTTAGAAAGACTGGAAAACGGGCCGAGTTGATAGGAAGGTACGTCGTTGTTTTTCTCCTGCTCGGCGTTCATGGCGTCATCGGCCGTTTTTTTTTTTTCTGTTTGTAGTCACCGTCCAGGAATCGGTATAAATTGTCCGGCCCGCCGAAGTGGCCAAATGCATTATCATTATCAAACGGCTGTATCTCCTCGCTGCATCGACCGATCTGCACCAGATTTGTTGTGAGTCATGGGGGAACGCTGCCGAACGCGTTTGTGGGAATCGCCCGGTGGACGGGCGAGGAAAATGCGTGACAGCATCTGCGGTGGCGGGCGGCCGGCGGTGCGCGAACCCCGTCCGCCGGCCGGCACCGCACTGGTGGCCAATAGGCCGGAGTGCGCTTGGCTGCGAGGGCCGATCGACACCGCTTGCGGCTTTAACATCCTTCATATGCGGCCTATCAGCGTACATCGAGTCGCTGTTGCACGTTCCATAACAACAATGTTTAAAAACCATGGTTAGGAGACGTCTTAAACTTGGAAAAAGCAGTAGTTTTACCGAGTAAAACCAAGGGTAACTACAGCGAAAGAGTTATTAGTGCAATGGAATGTTACTGCTTCAAGTCATACATCACACGTCACGGCATGTTCCTACAACGAACTTGGATCAATAGTGACTCGACTCGGACTTGACTCGGATGAGTAATGGACTCGACTCGGACTCGACTCGGATTTTTTTTTAATGACTTCGACTTGACTCGGACTTGAACACTGGTGACTCGAACCTGGACTCGAGGCATAGTGACTTGACTACAACACTGACAGGGGGTGTGGGACACCCAGGAATTGCTGCTGCGGTTTGAAAATGTCATTGATTTGTCACGGGTGGCGGAGTGTTTTGATGACCCAGGCACTTGGAACCAGGTTGGACCAAGGGTACAACGTCGTGTTCCCACCGGGATTACCTGTGACCTAACACTGACTGTGAACATTTTTTGTGTTTGGGTTTGCTGGGGTTGCCAAAAGGAGCATCGGAGGTGACTTTCTCTATCCTGACCAGGTTCACACTTAAAACACAAAGAACAAAATTATAGAGGCCTAAACAAATATGGACACAGAGACGTGTTCAAACAAAGAAATCCACTAATCCTCAATTTAAGGTGCAGATAATAAGGCTAAACAAAGAATTAGAAGAAGGGCAAAACTTAATGCTGATCATTTACCAACGGGTGGTCAATATTTAAGAGGGTTCAATGGAACTGAACAATTTCTTCAATAATCACAACAGACAGTGATTGATGAAACAAAAAAGCAGATCCTAGAATGGGACTTTAATCTGCTGGGACAAGACACGGTGCAAACATAAAATAAGGATTTATAGATCACTGGGTGATATATGTTAACATAAACATAACACAGATACTGAATTTGGAAAAACTGTAGAAAAAGCAACAGTAGTAATAATGGATAAATGACAATGAAAGAAAATCACTTGGAGTAATGTCTGCTTAAAGTTCTTCAAGGGTAAACTAAACACATGAGAACCGAGAACAAGATACTTGCTAAAGGGTTGATTCACTTGGGGTATTATCAATTAAACTAATGTTAGATGACTGAAACAGGTTTAAAGTCTCATAAAAAATCTATCTAGAGCAGTGTGGAGCGGTTAAATGATCAGGGGGAGATGTTAAAAGAGAAAAAAGGAGTTACTGCTCACAGCATACTACAGTTTAAAGGTTTGTTTCAAACAAGATTCAAACAGGGGGACATAAAATACAACCAGGGTTGCTTACAAAAGCTATCTGTTAAAACAAGCAGAAATGATTAAAAAATACGAAAATAATGGGGTTAGAATTGCTCTTCGCTTTGGGTGAAAGGCGTATTCAACTAGAAGTCTTTTGGTTTGATGCACGTCAAGCTGAAACTGATTCAAAGAACTACTTCCTGACTCCGCCCTGGGCTACACCCACTTCCTGATTGGCAGCCAATTACGACTTTGTGTGCGCGAGGGGCATGCACACACTTCCATTTTTTCCAGCTGAGTTTTTCAAAATAGGACAAGAAGTACATTGGGTTGCTTCTGAGTACCATCACAACAATATTCTGGAAATATATATAGTAGAGCTTTCTTTTACGAACTTAAGGGTTTTTCTGTTGGGTTTCTGAAAGATTTTAATACAATTCCTTGTTGAGACTTAGTGTGCTAAATAAGTTGAGATGAACCATGACACAGTAGCCATGAAACATATGATGATACATTTCTGATGCAGAGAATTTTCAACTGTTGGACATTGTAAGGTGAGACACACATGGGAAAAATTTTGGTAAAGAATTATAGAGAAATGCTTCTGCAGATAAAGTTGACCTTTCAGATTTCTCCTTTAATATAAGAGTAATGCAAGATCTAATGATTACAGTAAAGGAGGTTAAGCTAAGAGCACAATAATTGTGAACGGAAATATCTGGATGTGAAAGTGTTTGAAGAAGGAAAATGACAGAAGGATTGGGAGTCTTGATAAGAACACTAATTACACCTTGTTTCTGTTCTTCAACAGTAAACAAGGCCTGGGGTCCGTTCTTCGTACGTCGCTAACTCAGTTAGCAGGATTTCATTGTTGACGATTTGACATGATCTTGGATCGTTTGGTTCTTCGAAAGACATCCTGCACTTGTTGTCATAGCAACATGTGCGCTCCAGAGCAGGCTTATTTCATGTAAACAAGATTAGATCACGGCTGTATAAGCGGAGGAGATGGGAAGTCTGCCGTAGCCATGTCCATTTTTACGACTGCAACCTGTTGCGGAAGGTGCAAGAATAATTTGCTGAGTTTTTCGAATTAATCGCGTATTGCGCAATAGACAGGATCCTTTAGCGCAGCGCAACAGTGTAATTGTAGAGAGATTTTTCTTGGTGACTGTTATAAACAGACAAACACCTCATTTAACAGTGGCTTTTAAAGAGGAAAAAGTGATGTTGGAGCCATAAATCTAAAATATTTAAGTTATTTGTATGATAGTTTGCTTTTTATTTTTATCATGTTCATTAAGAAGATTTGTTCGGGCCATTTTATTGTGAAGTTTAGTTTACTTTGAAAGGCTTGTTTCCTGTCGAGCCGTATATTGTATTAGAAAAAACTATGGATGGATTATCTAGACACGGAGCAATACAGTTTTACCGTGTAAACTGTGGATGACTTGGAAAAGGAAGTGTGGTGGATGGGTGTGGTATTGATCACGTGGTGTCAGCAGTGATTGTAAGATCACCTGTTTTGCTCGCCTGAGTAGTTGTCAGTGAGTGGGTGATGGGGGATGTCTACTTTTTGCTGACCGCTTTAAGCGTTGGATGCCTTTTGTACTTTTTGCCTTTGATCACGGCTTGAACCTGTGGATTCATTTTTTTGCTTCATTGCAACTGGTGTTTTGAAGATCAACAACAATAAAAGGATCTTAACCGCAGCTTGGACTGAAGTTTTGAATAGCGAGCGCGTCAACAAGAATTCCCCTATTCAGCCGCTCGGCGACGCAGAGTTTGTTTGACTGTCGCCAATAGGAAGATTTTCGTTTTTTATGGATAAAGATTTTTTTTGTTAAAATTCCCAGTTTGCATGTGTCCTTTACTTCCCGTGTCTAAGGAATGACACTGAAATGTGGATCTCTTGACATAACAAGTGCCTTTTTAAAATAAAGTGTAATAATTAAAGGCTACCATTTTGTAGAATATTCTTGTATTTCACTTTTACTTGTCCCCATGTTCTAGTGGGTCCCGTGGAGGCTCTGATATAAAAGAACAAAGTAAATATGAAATTATTAAAATGCACAAATACATACTGTAGAAAGTGATAGAAACATCTACCTCGGACAGTATTAACGCATTAATTTTCTGCTGCTTTTTGCTGGCCCTCTCTCCTGGCTTTAACAGATTTTGAGGTGTTTTAATTAATGACTCAAATTCGGCATAACCTTCCATTAAAAGCTCGTGTTCTGCTTGGGAGAAAAACTGTGGGCGTTCTTTGGCCATGCTGAACAGCCAATAGCAGCGCTGCTGATCATTGTTTCTACTATCGACACATTTCCCCTTTTAAACAAACGCATGAACGCGCAGTTGTCTCAGATAACTCAATCCAGTGATACTAATCATAAACAACAGGTGTGTTTGAAGAACCCAATTAGCCGGATCAGGATTAGCCGGATGAAATCATCTTGGATGTGTCATTTGATCTTGGATGTTTTAAGCAACGTACGAAGAACGGACCCCTGGTGTCTAACAACCATCTTCACAAAGCATTTTACTGGGAATAAAATGCTTATTGCCCGAGCCAGGAATGAACACTAATTACCATCCAACTAAATCGTTTTTGTCCGCGAAGAGGAGCAAGAAAAGGACTTAAGAAGTTTGGGAGTAACATGCCAGAGAACTATGATTTTTTTTATTTTTTATTTTTGCAACGAAGGAGCAGTTGCCTGAGGACCCTGAGCTGACCACTTATGGGCAAATAGATTCATGTCTGCCACGTGCTCAGACTGGCCTGACGTTTTTTTACTTGCATTATTGACGTACAGACTCTTTTTTTTATCACAAAACTGATTTTTTCTCTTTTTTTCTCCTTTCTCTTTTCCACTGACTTCCATGTTTGATTTTATCTGTTATGACGTTTATACTGTGATGTTGCATTAAGTTGATCGCTATGGTTTTATGATTAAGAATGGAAACTGTCTGTTACAGACACACACACCAAGACCTACAGTTCTTGCAATCTTTTTGCTTTGTTATATAGAGAACCAGGATCTGATGGCTATCACAGATCCATAAATTACTCGGTAAGGCTAATTTTTAGATTCAATACAGGGTGTGTTCTCGCTCAGATTGTGTGGGATTCCCCTAGACTGGGCTCCATCGGTTTTTTACCATTTCTTAGACGAGATGTTTTTTTCTGCTGAAGACCCAGCCCGCCCTGTGATGCCCCCTACTGGTAGTCTTGGATTTGTGAGGTTTGAAAGTGATGGATGTTTGTCCATGGGAATGTGGAGTGGAGGACAAAGTAGGAGGTTTCCTGGGGTGGAGGTAGAGTAGACGAATTTGGCCTTGATTATTGAACAGCCTTAGCTTACCTAGTCTAAAGTAAACTTAAAATAATGTGCGCATAGGAACCTAAAACGGGCCTAGCTCAAACAGTTGAACCCTAAATTGTAGATAACATGCTTGGACTATGGTCTGGAGTAAAAAATGCTGAATTATGAAGTATTCATGCTGATTGATGCTAAGATGTTTCCATTGAGGGTTGTCTGGCCCCGTTCTTGGAACTGTTTTCGTTGTGATGTGCCTTTGGGGCACACCAACAGGGGGGGCTAACAGACAATTGGACTGTTTTTTACAAAGTGCCTTTCGGGTACACCAGCAGAGATTGTGTGACCCCAGAGACTGAGCCGCACTATCGACTGCCATGGAGATCACGGATGGATGGACTCTGGAAGCCGGAAGCTGACGTGCTTGGATTGCTTGGACTGGACGGAATGACCGACTGTTCTGGGAGAGGAACAGCCTTAGAGCTGTCGTTCCACTGGTTGATCATCTTTAGTGATGTGCTATTAAGACACATCATCAGGGGGTCTGTTAGGATATCAATGAGGTCAAGTGGAACGAACTATTTATCCCAGGACTGTCTGCCACACTTGGATAACACCGGACAACGAAGAAATGACTCATCTGTCTGATAGCGTCCCGGAGTTGACACCGTTTATCTACTAATGACGCAGTTTGGATATGTATGGCCTTTTTATGGGTGTTCACCTAAACTCCTTTATAATGTTTGAATGATGAGCAATCGGGGCTTCTTGCCGATCAAGAGCCAACCAGCGCTGGTGTGACTGTAACTGTTTCTCTGTCTTTACGTAGATAAAATATAACTAAAAGTATACTTGTCTGTTTTATGCGTCCTACATTCAAGGTAATAAGTAAGTGGGGGTCGCCTGACTGGGTAAAAAGAGCTGGGTCCACCGAGGGTGTTTCACCATAGACGGAGTACGGTGAAAACAGTAACACTCTGTAACTGAGGATGAATAAAAGTAGTCCTCAAAAATAAGACTACCCTCATAATTCTGCACAATGTGGGTATAGAAAAATGTTGGCCCCTATAAATATATCTGACACTAATTTTGCATATGTATGGGCTAAAAGCAAAACATTTTTCTAAACATTTTGAAACAAAAACTAAAATATGTATTAATTTATTTAATTGCCTTACCTGATGATTCCAGGTGGTATGATTGCACTGCTTCAGCCTCTCCGCTACACCATTAATAAGATGGAGATCAGCTGCTACGACCTGTCCTCCATTCAACAAATGAAGGAGTCACCTTTTACAAAGTACAATAAATCAAAAATTATTGAGCGTCCAAGAAATTAAAGACACCACAAGCTGACCTGTCCGATCTCATTATGGAGCAGGATGTTACAGATGGACTTGAGAGCCTCAACAATTACTTCTTGATCGGGGTTTTTTGAAGGACAGGGAGATTCCTTTAGCAGCGCACGTGAGTCTTCTGCTGCCTCTTCCCCATCCTTCCCCACAACACCCACTAGAGGAGAAAAAAGGTCAGGGAAAGAGCAAAGTTACCCTACAGTATAAAATAACTTCTGCTTTTTATAAGACTGTTTCATTTTTGCTCTTTTTTAAATTTTTAATCCAGAATCAGAATATTGTGCATGAAATCCTTGGTTGTGTATCTTTGGCACTTTAACACATGCAGTTAATCCTGGGGTTTCTTAAATGCTATCCTGGGACAAAGCCTCTGCTCCTCCACAGAGATAGTTGAGGTGGTTCAGGCATCTGATCGGGATGCATCGTGGGTGCCTCCATTTGGAGAAGAGACCCTGGGGCAGACCCAGAATTTGCTGGAAGAATTTTAATTTGCCTTTGGCCTGAGAACACGTTGAAGTCTCCAGGATGAGCTGCAAATGGTCAAGAGGAACATCTGGGTTTTACCCTAGTCCTGTTATCCCTGATCCCAGACATGTGGAGTGACAGTAAAGGATCAATGAGAAAGTTGTCTTGAAGAGAAGACTGTTGACATACTTTTAGATTTTTGGGAAAGATAATCTGGAGAAAATCCAAATCTGGACAGCAAGAGGTTGCACACTTCACAGTGGAGGCCTAAAATTCTATTTGTTAGGTAACAGTGCTAGCCATCAGCTAGGGTGTGGTAGGGTTATGTGATGACCACAAAATCATTAATTATTCTAATTATCGTGTAATGTATGTAGGTCCTCTGAGAATTTTGGGTATTCTCTCTTTACTATTCCACTGTCAAAAATAAACAATCTGGCTAACTCATAATAGATGTTAGTAAGTATATATGTGCATGGCTGTATTTTCATGTTGACCTTGTGACAAACTGGTCACCTTTCAAAGATGTGCTTCACCTTTTATCCACTGACCAACTGACTGACCAGCTAGTAATGTCTTAAGGTGCAGGCAGAGCAGTTTAACCAGGCTGTCATGGACCATACAAACCTGTTGAATTCTTTGGAGCCTTTCTGTTCTAACTTTGCTGCTATGTTTAGAATGACAATCCTGTTGATAATGCAGAGGCCATGGATTCAAATGTTAGACAGGTGACTTCACATACAATAATAATAATAATAATAATAATAATAATAATAATAATAATTGGGTCCCTGATAAATAACATTTTAATAGTTTTGTAGAGGATAAAGTTTAATTCTCAAATGACCCAAGGGTCAAGTTGAGCTGAAACCCAGTTATTGAAAGATCAACAAATAAGGATTAACAACTAACATTCTTCCTTGCTGTACAATGATAGGAGATTCACAGTGGAAAGATACGTCATTGCTGATGTCTCTCTGCAGTGTGTTGACACACTTGAATGTTTTAGATGATCCAACTGATAAAACGTCTGCTTTTATTAAAATGCTTTTATATAATAATTATAAGCACATTCTTTGACCGAGTAAGTTTTGCCTTTTGGCATTGTTAATTTAAAACCAAAAATAACAGAATAATAAAGTTCATTAGAGAGTGGCCCTCAGTTTAAGATCTGGTCAAGCTGTTGTCATACTGTGTCTATTTTTACGGTCATATTAAAAAGCTTACAATTTGTAGATCTGTATGTGAGGAAATTAATGGGATTTGGTGGAACATCAAATACTGTCATATCTTTGAAGAATGTGTGTTGTTTTGGTTGTAAAAATACAGCCTTGCCTTTTTGTTTGTCCAGTAAATACAGCAGCTACTACAGTTAAAAAGGGTCCCTGGGGATTCCTGCTACATGGCACAACAGCACCATCTGCTGTTTGGTCTGCACCCACAGTCAGTAGTACCAGAAGGAATGGATTCTTATAGCCTCGTGAGACCATCCTGATCTCGCGAGCTTTCAAGGTTTCACTCGCAGATCAGTCTGGCTACTTTCCGTTAAAGAAAATTTGGAGCCGTTCACCAAACGAACGTCCAATCAGCGTTGGCTTTGAGGCGGGTTGAGGTGTGACGCAACGAGAAGCGCAACAGTTCAGTCTAAAGAACATGGTGGCTTCAGCTGATGAAACTAGCGTTAGCGTGGCTACCGAGCAAGTTTTATCTGAATTACAGAGTATTTCTTTGCTGAGCTAACAAACCTTTACCTGCAGCAGCAAGAGTAGCTTGGCTTGTGGTTGTGTTTTCGTCGTAAGAGCGACGACGAAGCATGTTGACGAGTACGTCATATGCTTCGTTGATCTGATTGGTTTATTTGGCCCGTCTATCACCAACATACGTAACTGTATTATTTATGGCTTGATATAATTTCCACCATATTTTCAGCTTGTCTATTTTATGTCTCTATATTTTATTGATGAGGAGATACATGGCTAGCCATAAGTAATGTGCCATCTTTCTAGAGATTTAGCATGTATTTAGTTTCATCTTTTGTTTTGACTGTAGGAATGTGTCAGGCTAAAAACCTCTTCATACCTTTGTTAATAATATTATAAAGTTTGTAAAATGTGACAATGTTGAAAATTTCAAGTTATTAAGAACCATTGTTATAAAATGTATTTAACTGTTGTAAATTGTAAAAGGGATTCTGGGTAATTTTTAGAACAATGGCTTCAATTCATTAAGAAAGAAAACAATAAAGTTACATTTCTGACCCATTTTGTTGGGATGGGTTTTGTTGGGATTCTTCAAGAAAGAACATTTCAGAACCACTGCATTAATCTCACGCAAAATTTCTTAATGCAACGTATAAAATATTCAGAACGCTTTATTTTAAATAAAAAGTTAACAAAAAATTATAAAGTTAAAACAGACCCTGTATCTTGGTCTGGTTAAAATACAAGGTGAGTCTATAGTCTGACAGAGAAGAAAAGAGACATTAATTCAGCAGATCTGTTTTTAACAACTGTTTTAGCTATTTGTATTTGTTATTTGTCAAATGTAAAGGTGATTTATTTCATGAGTGTGTGAACCCATCACATACAGTCAAACTAAATTTGGTCTTTCGGTGTTTAACAGTCTCCTCTGGTTCAGAATCAGAATCAGAATCAGAAATACCTTAATAATCCCAGAGGGAAATTGCTGGGGCATTGGTTTTAAATGTATTGCTGTATTTTCTGTGAATGAAATTATTTATTGGTGGAGAGGCAAGTTCCTTTGAAACCCATAAAACAAGACCAAAATCCATCTAGGAGCAATGAGTTTTACTACCAACTACATTTACTAAACATTTTCTACTAAGGCAGGGTATCTTTCTGCCCCAATGAAACACAGGGCAGGCTACCGCTAGATACCAATAATTACCTTTGCTCTCCTCAAATGGACCCTGGGCAGGTTTGGCCAGATGGACATTGGCAATGCCAGCATAGCGGGCAAGTGTGAGCATTGCTGAGTGGCTGATGAATGGATCCAAACAATGTTTGTCTCTGGTCAAGATTCGAATCGTCTCTAGACATGCCAGCAGACAGGAAGGTTGCAGCTCCCTGCAGAGGAAACCGAGCAACAGTTCCCCAAGATGCTGTTTTACAAAAGCAATAAATAAAATTGGATGTTAGAAGCAGCAATTGTCCACAAAGATTTCATTCTTGTAGTTCAAAAGCAAATAAGGAAATAAAATCTCCCTTTAACAAAATAGAAATTCAAACAAATCAAAACGTTCAAAAAGGAATAAAAACTATAAAAAAAAAATTATAGCGCAGCGAAAAAATATTTGGCCCCTTACAGATGGATTTAAGTTTTCAGTTCTTTTAATCACACTAACCTGATCACACACTATATTTTCAAAATATTTTTTCTCAAATTAATAATTCCGTTTATATGATAGTACCTGTTCTAATATAAACTTTAAAAAGTAATAAACCACAATGACTATTATTTTCATAACCTGACATTAAGTTTAAGTCAGGCTTCAGAGTTCATCACAGCACTGAAACAGCTCTGGTGAAGGTCACTAATGATATTCTCATGGCCTCAGACAATGCACTTGCATCTGTAATTGTCCTGTTAGATCTCAGTGCTGCATTTGATTCAGTTGATCACAATATTCTCCTAGAAAGGCTTGAACATACTTTGGGGATTAAGGGACAGCCACCGCTGGTTTAAATTGTATCTATCTGACAGATTCCAATAATAATGAATCTTCTTCAAACTTTAGTATCACTTGTGGAGTACAGTTCAGTCTTTTGGCCACTTCTCATATATATATATATATATATATATATATATATATATATATATATATATATATATATATATATATATATATATATATATATATATATATATATGTAGTTGTGCTTTTTTTTAAGATAACGAACCTTCGGAACAGGTTCTAGCTTGTCTCGGTACAGTCAATTGCATTTATCATTTGTACAGTGCATTTTAACTTGACAGCCACCGCTGGTTTAAATTGTATCTATCTGACAGATTCCAATAATAATGAATCTTCTTCAAACTTTAGTATCACTTGTGGAGTACAGTTCAGTCTTTTGGCCAATTCTCATATATATATATATATATATATATATATATATATATATATATATATATATATATATATATATATATATATATATATATATATATGTAGTTGTGCTTTTTTTTTAAGATAACGAACCTTCGGAACAGGTTCTAGCTTGTCTCGGTACAGTCAATTGCATTTATCATTTGTACAGTGCATTTTAACTTGATCTATTATACTTGATTTATTGGACTGTTTCTCTTCAGCATCCTGCCTTGTTTATATAGGCATCAGGCAAGCCTTAACTTTGCATCCAAGTTGACCCATAAAAATGCTTGCGCTTGCTACACACAAACCAATACAAATGCTGTTGCTAATGGCCACGCAGACCAATAGAAACTTGTCTCCGCTCCACACTTCAAAGGAAGCTCTCTATATGGATCGAATGATTTGGTGTGTTTCAGCTTTTAGTCCCATGACCTTGTTTAGTAGCTCTGCAGCAAATGTTGTGATGTAATTGTTCAGAAAACATAATAGAGGACAGAGAAAACTGAATATGAAAAAAAAATTAGAATATAAAGATATCGACACAATACCTGGACAGAATACCTTCAACATTTCTGAACTTTTTGAACATACAATAATCTGTATTGAAAATGGTATAAGTACCTCTCTTTCCTTTGCCTCTTCTCTGTTGAATGTGAAGCACTGGCTCATCTGCAAAAAAGAAATAGAGCTGAAGGCACAAAGAACAATTAACCACAGATGAAGGAACAAGATTAACAAAAAAAAAAGATGGCAAATGACAACAGAATTTAACCAGAGGCTCCAATATCCCCTTGAGCTTTAAATATTATTTTTAACTGGTCATGTGCTGCATATTTGAATTAAAAGGTATTGTTTTTCTCCTTTTGTTTTACTGAAGATAATGATGCTTCACTGATTGGTTATGTAATTGGCTGCTATCTTTCCCCTATTTAACCTGAATATTGAATTTTTATCTGAATATGCCATATTGTCAATAATTGCACAATATGTTCGTTTTTTGCCTTTCTTATAATATCATTCTGTATTGCTTTAGAAGTTAACTTTAAATGATCTTGTTAGTCATACAAAACTACTGTATAATTTTGGCTATGTGTTTTTGCCACTGTCGCATCTGAATTTCCTCATTCTGGGACAATAAAGGTAATCTTAAATCCTATCTTATTATTTTCTTCCAGGTCTTGGTTTACAAACTAGGGTTACTTTGTTTAATTTCACAACTATAAACGAGAGCAAACCTTTATCAAGTCCGACGACCCAAAATTGCGTTAGCCATTCACCCATTCGAAAACCTTCACACCTTAGCTATGTTTGTAGCCACAGCTGCCCTGAGGCAGACTGACAGAAGCAAGGCTGCCATACACAGGCGCTAACGGACCCTCTGACCACAGCCAGCAGGCAATGCGAGTGAAGTGTCTTACCTGAGGACACAATGATCACTAACCCGGCAGTTACAGAATGACCTCAATGGTGGTGGAAGAGTTAGGGAAATAATTTATGTGGCTCCGCAAAGCTCCATTCTTGGGCCCATTTCTACGCAATAACTGCATTCTCCCTCTAGCTCAGGTTATATTCAACTCAAAAATACTTTATTAATCCCAAAGGAAGATTAAATGTTGTTGTAACTCATTATCAGGGTTTCTTCAGCGAGTTAGATGCTGATGGCTGTGGGCTGGAAGCATCTCCTGTAGCGGTCTGTCTTACAGCTGATCTGGAGTAGCCTCTGACTGAAGACACTGTTGTTTTACAACAGTCTGATTAAGAAGATGCTCAGGGTGGTCTGTAATGTTCTTCATTTTAGAATTCTTCTTTGTAAAACCCTCTCCGGAGGTTGTAAAGAAGTCCCATGAACAGAGCTGACCTTCTTTATTAGCTTGTTGACCTTCTTGTCAAGTGGATGCTCGTCACTTCCTGTTTGCGGTAAGGCGTATTGTGTCACTTCCTGTTTCACAGTGTAAACTACAGTCTGTTGTCCAGAATCTCTCGCTTTTATCTTTAATCTCTTTGCTGTAACATCTGTTTCTAACACATAAGCACTTTTAAAACATTCTCTGTAGCTGCACATCGCGCTTGGGAACTCCTTGTGTTTCACGCGGTTTGCTTTTGTTGGCGTGGTAAAAGGGCGCTAGCCTAGCTTTAGCCTAGCTTAGCTTTAGCTCCACAATGGCTTTCCCCCTTACTCTCTCCTCCACTTCTCCGTCTCTGTCTAAGTCTCCCCTTATCTCCTGCTCTCTGTGTCAAATGTTTAGTTATTCCTCTGCCTCCTTTAGTGATAATGGTACTTGTAATAAATGTGGCGTGTTTGTAGCTTTGGAGGCGAGGGTGTCAGAATTGGAGACCCTGCTCCGTGCTATGGAAAAACCAGCTGATAGCCGTCCCTTTGCTAGCGCGGAGCCACATAGAGTTACTTTATGTAGTGGTCCTCCAGAAGCACCCGAGCAGCCGGGTAACCAGGCCGGCTGGGTGACGGTTTGTAGGAAGCATAGCTCTAGATTCCAGCCCCCAGGTCACCACCAACCCGTCTACGTTTCTAACAAATTTTTCCCACTCAGCAACACACCCGCTGAGAAGCCGACCCTAATTATTGGGAGCTCTATACAGGACTGTCTCAGAAAATTTGAATATTGTGATAAAGTTCTTTATTTTCTGTAATGCAATTAAAAAACATGAAATGTCATACATTCTGGATTCATTACAAATCAACTGAAATATCGCAAGCCTTTTATTGTTTTAATATCGCTGATTATGGCTTACAGCTTAAGAAACCCAAATATCCTATCTGAAAATATTAGAATATTGTGAAAAAGTATACTAGTAGGCTATTCAACTAATCACTTGAATCATCTAATTAACTCGAAACACTGCAGGGTTTCCTGAGCCTTGAAAAACACTTAGCTTGGTTCAGTAAACTAAATCACAAGTACAGTATGGTAGTGGTTAAGAGATGACATAAGATTCTCACAGTAACTGGTGTACTGACCATGGCATTACTGTCCTTAATTGGCCTGCCAATTCCCCTGACCTGAACCCCATCGAGAATTTGTGGGGTATTGTGAAGAACAAGCTGAAAGACACCAGACTCAACAATGCAAATGAGCTAAAGGCCGCTGTTGAAGCATCCTGGGTATCCATAACACCTCAGCAATGCCACAGGCTCATTGCCTCCATGCCACGCCGCATTGATGCAGTAATCTGTGCAAAAGGATTCCCAACCAAGTACTGAGTGCATTAATGGACATTTCCAAAGGTTTGATTTTGTTTTGCTGTTATAATTTTTTTTTTACTTGGTCTGAGGAAATATTCTAATATTTTGAGATAGGATTTTTGAGTTTTCTTCAGCTGTACGGCATAATCAGCGATATTAAAACAATAAAAGGCTTGCAATATTTCAGTTGATTTGTAATGAATCCAGAATGTATGACATTTCATATTCATATTCTAATTTTCTGAGACAGTCCTGTAGTCAGAAACGTGGCACTAGAGACACCAGGGACCATAGTTAAACGCCTGCAAGGGGCCAGAACGGGTGACATAGAATCTTACCTGAAACTGCTGACTAAGGATAAGCGTAAATACAGTAAGATTGTTATTCACGCTGGCGGTAATGACACCCGGTCACGCCGATCGGAGGTCACTAAAGTTGGTGTTGCTTCGGTGTGTAAGTTTGCTAAAACAATGTCAGACTCTGTAATTTTCTCTGGTCCCCTGCCTGATCTGACCAGTGATGACATGTTAAGCCGCATGTCATCATTCAACCACTGGTTGTCTAGGTGGTGTCCTGAAAACGACGTGGGCGGCATTGATAACTGGCGAACTTTCTGGGGAAACCTGGTCTGATCCGGAGAGACAGCATCCATCCCACTTTGGATGGTGCAGCTCTTCTTTCTTTAGGAATCTGGTCGGATTTATTAGTTGTCCAACATGCTGACAACCCAGGGTCCAGACCAGGAAGCAGAGTCGTAGTTTAACACACCTCTCTGCAGCTTCTGTACTCTTACCCACCCATTACCCTATTGAGACGGTGTCTTTCCCACGGCCAAAACTTAACAGATCAAAAACTGATCTAAAAGGAACAAATCATAAACATCTAATAAAAATCAATACGGCTCACCTTGAACCAAAAAATAAAACAATTAAATGTGGTATATTAAATATAAGGTCTCTCCCTCCAAAGACTTTGTTAGTTAATGAATTGATTTCTGATAAACAGATTGATTTATTTTGTCTCACAGAAACCTGGCTACAAGAGGACTACGTTAGTATAAATTAGTCAACTCCCTCCAATTATTCAAATTTCCACATTCCCAGATCTGTGGGAAGAGGAGGAGGAGTGGCAACCATCATTCAGTCTGATTTATTAATTAGTCCCAGGCCAATTAATAACTACAGTTTTTTTAACATTTAACCCTCAGTTTCCCTCATCCAAATTGCAAAGCAATAAAACCTCTTCTGTTTGTTGTTTTGTATCGTCCACCGGGCCCTTACTCACAGTTTTTGGATCAGTTGTCAGACTTCTTATCTGATTTGGTGATAAACACTGACAAGGTTATTATAGTGGGGGATTTCAACATTCATGTTGACACAGAATCTGATAACCTTAGTGTTGCCTTTAAAACTATCCTAGATACAATTGGTTTTGCTCAAAATGTGCATAAACCGACGCACTCTTGGCTCCATACTTTAGACCTTGTGCTGACATGTGGCGATGATTGTGAAGAATTAACAGTATTTCCTCACAACCCTATCTGATCATTTTTAATAACATTTGAGTTTAATCTAACTGAGTTCTCCACCCCCAAAAAAGGGTTCCATTATAGTAGATCTTTATCGGACAATGCTGCATCAAACTTTAAAGAGTCTGTCCCACTCTTAATATCGTCAGTATTGCAGAAATACCCTGCAGATAGCAGCAATGTGGTTTCTTCCCATTCACAAATAGATGTCTTTGTTAATGGTGTGACTTCCTCATTGCGTTCTGCATTATACAATGTAGCTACCTTGAAAAAACAGGTGATTATTCACAGGAAGCTGGGTCCCTGGTATAATTCAGAGCTGCGTTCCTTGAAGCACAATGTTAGGAAATTGGAGAGAAAATGGCGCTATACACACCAAGCCGAATCCTACCTAATCGGGAGGGACAGTCTATTGTTGTATAACAAGACCCTTCGCAGAGTTAGAGCAGCATATTTTTCAACATTAATTGAGGAGAACAAAAATAAGCCTAGATTTCTCTTCAGTACAGTTGCCAAATTTACACAGAGTCATAGCTCCATTGATCCATCCATTCCCTTAGCTCTTAGCAGTAATGATTTTATGGGATTCTTCATAAATAAAATTGATTCCATTAAAAATAAAATAATTGGCATCCTCCCAAACATGATTACCTCGTCCTCAGTAAGTGAGGCAGCGTTGGAGGAATCTTTAGAACCTGCACAGTGTCTGAACTGTTTAGACGCAGTAGAGCTTTCTGAGCTATCTAAAATTGTAGCTTCATCTAAACCTTCTACCTATATGTTAGACCCGATCCCAACCAAGTTGTTTAAAGAGGTATTCCTTTTGATCAGTGGTCCTATTTTAGACATGATTAATCTATCCTTACTAAATGGATATGTACCACAGGCTTTCAAAGTAGCTGTTATTAAATCTTTACTTAAGAAACCATCTCTTGATCAAGATGAGTTAGTAAATTACAGACCTATATCTAATCTTCTTTTCTTATCTAAAATTCTTGAGAAAGTGGTTGCAAATCAACTTTGTGAACATTTACAAAGTAATGACCTTGAAGAGTTTCAGTCAGGCTTCGAGGCTCATCATAGCGCTGAAACAGCTCTGGTGAAGGTAGACTTGTGTCTATACTTGTCCTGTTAGATCTCAGTGCTGCATTTGAGACAGTTGATCACAATATTTTCCTACAAAGACTTGAGCATACTGTAGGGATTAAGAGAACAGCATTAGGCTGGTTTAAATCTTATCTGTCGGACAGATTCCAGTTTGTTCATGTTAATAATAAATCTTCCTCAAACTCTAGGGTCACCTGTGGAGTACCACAGGGTTCTGTCCTCGGACCAAATCTCTTTACTATATATATATGCTTCCGAAACTGGAGAACAGTAGACTGAAGAACAGTAGAAATCAGTAGAGTGAGAAAATTAGACCCTGATGTCCTCCAGCAGCCTAGGCCTATCACAGCACAACTATAGAGATAGCTCAGGGTAACATGAGCCACTCTAACTATAAGCTTTGTCAAAAAGGAAAGTTTTAAGATTAGTCTTAAAAATAGATAGGGTGTCTGCCTCACGGACCAAAACTGGGAGTTGGTTCCACAGGAGAGGAGCCTGATAGCTAAAGGATCTGCCTCCCATTCTACTTTTAGAGACTCTAGGAACCACCAGCAGACCTGCAGCCTGAGAGCTAAGTGGTCTGTTAGGAACATACGGGGTAATCAGAGCTCTGATATATGATGGAGCTTGATTATTAAGGGCTTTATACGTTAGAAGAAGAATTTTAAATTCTATTCTTGATTTAACAGGAAGCCAATGAAGGGAAGCTAAAATAGGAGAAATATGATCCCTCTTGTTGATTTTCATCAGAACTCTTGCTGCAGCATTTTGGATCAGCTGAAGACTTTGAACTGCATTTTGTGGACTTCCTGATGGTAAAGAATTACAATAGTCCAGCCTTGAATTAACAAATGCATGGACTAGTTTTTCAGCATCACCCCTTTACAGAATGTTTCTAATTTTGGGGATATTCCTGAGGTGAAAAAAGGAAACTCTGGAAACCTGTTTAATATGGGATTTAAATGACATGTCTTGGTCGAAAACAACACCAAGATTTTTTACTTTATTACCAGAGGCCAAGTTAATGCCATCCAGATTAAGTGATTGATTAAGAACTTTATTTTTTGAGGACTCTGGTCCAAAGATTACAATTTCTGTCTTGTCAGAATTTAAGTGCAGGAAATTTAAAGTCATCCAGCTTTTGATGTCATCAAGACATGACAGCAGTCGAAGTAACTGATTGGATTCATCAGGATTTATGTATAAATATAGCTGAGTGTCATCAGCATAACAGTGGAAATTAATCCCATGCTGTCTGATAATTTTGCCGATCGGAAGCATACAGTGAGTCCAAGAAGTATTTGATCCCTTGCTGATTTTCTTCGTTTGCCCACTAATAAAGATCTGATCATTCTGCACGTTTAATGGTAGATGTATTCTAACATGGAGAGACAGAATATCACAAAGAAAATCCTGAAAAAAAATCTAAGGAATATATATTAATTAATTTGTATTTCATTGAGGGGAAATAAGTATTTGATCCCTCAGTATGCATTAGGAGTTCTGCCTTTCGCAGAGCAGTTAGACACTCCCAATCAGCTTGTTACCTGAACTGAAGCCACCTGTTCTCACTACTCACTTGTGTGAAAAAACACCTGTTCACAGAATCAGACAATCTGACAGATTTGAAGTCTCCAACATGGGTAAGACCAAAGAGCTGTCTAAGGACCTCAGAGTCAGGATTGTTGACCTCCACAAAGCTGGAATGGGCTACAAAAAGATTAGCAAGGTGTTGGATGTGAAAGTAACAACTATTGGTGCAATTGTTAGAAAATTTAAAGAGTATAACATGACCATCAACAGACCTCGGCCTGGTGCTCCAAAGAAGATTTCCCCTCGTGGGGTGACAATGCTCCTGAGAACGGTCAGAAATAATCCTGCAACCACTCGTCAGGAGTTTGTAAATGACCTGAAGGCAGCTGGGACCACAGTGTGCAAGGAAACAATTGGCAACACTTTGCGCAACAATGGACTAACATCCTGCAGTGCACGAAAGGTACCCCTGCTCAAGAAGGCACATGTGGAGGCGCACCTTAAGTATGCCAATGATCACCTGAAAGATGAACCAAGTTATTGGGAGAAGGTTCTGTGGTCAGACGAGACCAAAAATGAACTTTTTGGCCTCAACTCTACCCGCCATGTGTGGAGGAAGAAAAATGCTGCCTATGACCCCAAGAACACTGTGCCCACCGTCAAGCATGGAAGTGGAGGCATAATGTTTTGGGGGTGTTTCTCTGCCAAGGGTACAGGGCTACTTCACCGCATCACTGGGAAGATGGATGGAGCCATGTACCGTACAATCCTGAGGGACAACCTCCTCCCCTCTGCCAGGAAGCTGAAAATGGGACGTGGTTGGGTCTTCCAACATGATAACGACCCGAAACACACAGCAAAGGCAACAAAGGATTGGCTCAAGAAACATCACATGAAGGTCATGGAGTGGCCCAGCCACTCTCCGGACCTCAATCCGATTGAGAATCTATGGAGGGAGCTGAAGCTCAGAGTTGCCAAGCGACAGCCCACTAACCTTCCTGATTTAGAGAGGATCTGCAAAGAAGAGTGGGCCAAAATTCCCCCTGGTGTGTGTGCTAAACTTGTGGTTAACTACAACAAACGTCTCACTGCTGTACTTGCTAACAAAGGCTTTGCCACTAAGTATTGACTGTGTTTGGCTAGAGGGATCAAATACTTATTTCCCTCAATGAAATACAAATTAATTCATATATATTCCTTAGATTTTTTTCAGGATTTTCTTTGTGATATTCTGTCTCTCCATGTTAGAATACATCTACCATTAAACGTGCAGAATGATCAGATCTTTATTAGTGGGCAAACGAAGAAAATCAGCAAGGGATTAAATACTTCTTGGACTCACTGTATATATAGTAAAGAGATTTGGTCCAAGGACTGAACCCTGTGGTACTCCACAGGTGACCCTAGAGTTTGAGGAAGATTTATTATTAACATGAACAAACTGGAATCTGTCCGACAGATAAGATTTAAACCAGCCTAATGCTTTCCCCTTAATCCCTACAGTATGCTCAAGTCTTTGTAGGAGAATATTGTGATCAACTGTGTCAAATGCAGCACTGAGATCTAACAGGACAAATATAGACACAAGTCCATTATCTGAGGCCATGAGAATATCATTGGTGACCTTCAACAGAGCTGTTTCAGTGCTATGATGAGCTCTGAAGCCTGACTGAAACTCCTCATGTAGGTCATTACTTTGTTTCTCAAGAATTTTAGATAAGAAAATAAGATTAGATATAGGTCTGTAATTTACTAACTCATCTTGATCAAGAGATGGTTTTGTTAGGATATCAACGAGGTCAAGTGGAACGAGCTGTTTATCCCAGAACTGCATGGCACACTTAGATGGCACCGACCCAAAAAGATTGGCACATATCTATCAGATACCACCCCGGAGGTGACACAGTTTCTCTGTTGATGTCACAGTTTGGATGTGTACCGCCCTTGTATGGGTGTGTACCTAGATACCTATATAATGTTTGTGTGATGAGCAATCGAGGCTTCCTGCCGATCAGGAGCCCATCAGCGCTGGTGTGACTGTAACTGTTTTTCTGTCTTTACGTAGATAAAATATAACTAAAAGCATACTTGTCTGTTTTATGCTTCCTACATTCAAGGTAATAAGTAAGTGGGGGTCACCTGACTGGGTAAAAAGAACTGGGTCCACCGAGGGGGCTTCACCGTAGACGGGACACGGTGAAACAATAACAAAATGGTGTTTCCGTTTTTCGGCCAGGACGTCATTCCAGAGGAAAAACACACAAAAAGGTAAGGAGATTCCATTTATCTCCTAGTGTCTTTTTCTTCCTGGAAGGGCCGACTTTTTGTACTCCTAAAGGCAGAGAAAAGTTTGAGGATAATTGTTTGCAAACGTGTGGGATTTGCGTGCGCTCACAGCGGTGAAAGTCCGGGAGACCCTGGCCAGGTCTCTGAAAATACTGTGAATGTGGAGAATTTGGGTTTAAAAGGTCCCCTTGTTAGGCACGGAGGAAAATACATGTTCCTCTGTGTTTAGCATAAAAGCAGCCATTCTGACAGGCACGCCATTACGCGTGGCTTTTACAAGATCAAAGAGCCGTTGGGTTTTTGGTTTCGATAGTTCCAAAAGTTCTCTTAAAGAACTTTTAAAGCAGCTAATCCAATTATATTTGAAACCTGGTACCTATAGAACGAGTAAGAGTTGGATTTTTGGTTTCGATGGTTCCAAAAATGTTCTCTTAAAGAACTTTAAAAGCAGCTAATCTAATTATATTTGAAAATAGGTACCTATAGAACGCGTAAGAATTGGATTTTTGGTTTCGATGGTTCCAAAAAGTTCTCTTAAAGAACTTTAAAAGCAGCTAATCCAAATAGATTTGAAGAAGATAAGTAAAAAGGTACGTACAGAGTTAACTGAAGCTTGGCTTCTCATAAGAAACCGTGACCTGTTGTAGAAAGAGGAAGACTGGAATAAACACGTGAGCTGGACGCACACACACAACCAGCAAGACCGGAGAAAGAGTAAAGATAAAATGAATAAAAAAAAAAAAAGAGAAAAACAGAGACGTCTTGCAGAAAACTACTTGTGTTTTGTTTTTGTTTTTTTGGCCCAGGGGGGTGTTCAAAGTGCAACCAGTTGGTCGGGGCAGTTGGATTAAAAAGAAAAAGAAAAGCGAAAATTTAATAAAATTAATAAAAAAGGAAACGGAACTAAAAGGGCATTGCACCAGGGAAGCGTTTATGTGGGGACCGACTAGGACTTCCGATGTGGATAAAATTGTTCGTAACTACTAAATGCAACGTATACAGGAATATGTTAATAGTTATTATGGTTATATTCAAATATATACAGATGCATCTAAAAATGTGAATGATAGGTTAGGAATAGCATTTTATGTTCCAGATTTCAATATCAAAGTAAAGAGGAGAATAAATAATGAATTATCAGTATATACAGGAGAATTATTAGCAATATTATTAGCATTACAATGGATAGAGGAAGTAAGACCACTAAGATCAATAATATGTTCAGATTCAAGTTCAGCTTTACTTAGTATACAAAATCATTTTTCAGATAGTAGATTAGATATATTAATTGAAATACAGCAAATTCTATATCAAATTCAAATGATGGGTATTAGTGTTATATTTATTTGGGTACCAGCACATATAGGGATTAATGGAAATGAAATCGCAGATAAGATTGCTAAGGAAGCATCAAAAAATAGAACTATTGATATGATGATTAATTTAAGTAAGACAGAAATTAAAAGTATCATTAAACAAAGAATGAAGGAAAGGTGGCAAAAACAATGGGAAGAAGAAAGGAGAGGAAGATGGCTGTATAGGATTCAACGGAAAGTCGGAGAAATGAGGATAGCAGAAGGAATCAGAAGAGAGGAAACAGTTATTTCAAGACTTAGATTTGGACACACAGGATTAAATAAAACACTATTCAAAATAGGGAAACATATGTCGGGCAAATGTGAATATTGTGAACAAGATGAAACAGTAGAACATGTAGTGATGTATTGTAAGAAATATGAAGAGGAAAGAAGGATTTTGGTTAGAGATCTTAATAAGGAGAAAATTAAATTTGATATAATAGATATTCTGCAGAAAAAGTCAAAAAATAAATGTTATCAATACTTATTTAAATATTTAATAATAACAGGAATAATTAGGAGGATTTAGTATTTGTAAATTTAATATTATAGATATAGATACATAAATATAAGTATCTTTGGGAGTATGGCCATTTTGACCCACACTCCTCACCAGTTGGTGGCGGTAATGCACACCGGAAAGTTGTTTGCCAACCGCCAATAAAATCAAGAAGAAGAAGAAGAAATGCAACGTATAACTTTCAAAAATGGGTAAGCGTCCAGGTGTCTGTGAGACACAGAGTTGTATCCTTGCGGGGCGGAAGAGTAAACCCGTGTTTGGACGAAACATTCGGGGGTCGTAGCCAGCGCACGCTCTCCACTTTTAAACTAAGCGGGAACTTAACACGTTGAAAATACATCTTTCGCCGTTGCTATAGACGTTTAAAAACTATGAAAAATATAGAACTATTTAAGATAGTGAAAAAAGCAGGCCTGCATGTGTTTGTCTGTCTGAATGTCATCGTTTGTATGTAACTGTATGCATTTGTGTATCGTATGTAACTAAACGTTCGTCTGTGTGAAGTAATGTTCATGGTTTCAAATTGTTCATTTGTTTATGGGGACTGCAGCTCCATAATTCAAATGACGTTTTTAATCATGAACTATGTTAACTAAAAGCCGAAGAAAGGCAAAGAAAGATTTCAATAACACAGTTTGTTTTCTTCCCACATTGAATATCCGGCCAAATTAAATTGTTACACTGAGAGATGTTAACGTGTCTTAAACAAAAAATATCCCAGGGTTGTAGGAAATACTTGGGACTGGGGATAAAGTTTTTTCTGTTTGGAGCTTAATTATGCAGTACAGTAACCAGAGGCGTTGGGCTGTATTCAGTTATGCTATTAGATTGCGCTTGGCTTGTATTTGACAATGAATTAATGACAGCTGAAACAATAACAGAGTAGAAGCATAAATATCGTAATTTTAGAACATAAATAAAATGGCAAACAGCATATGGGGAGAATATGGGAGACTGTTTGGGAGAAATGGAACCGGATGGGATATGTTTTAAAGGGAGATTTTTAACTAAGGATTTTACAGCTGCCTAAAAAGAAGAATTTAAGAGCATTAAGATATCAGAAGGCCACATTAAGCATGTCATCAGTTACAAAATCATCTGATGTTATTCGTTATGCTGAGCTGAGGCAAGCCTCAGAGGGACAGTTTAACCTGAAACAGGACAAAAGATATGATAAACAAATCTGACCATGATGTAAACATCCAAAAACAGCCCACGGAGGGGCTGCCACCTTGTCAGTGTTTATCACCAAATCAGATAAGAAGTCTGAGAACCGATCCAAAAACTGAGATTAAGGGCCTGGTGGATGACACAAAACAACAAACAGAAGAGGTTTTATTGCTTTGCAATTTGGATGAGGGAAACTGAGGGTTAAATGTTTAAAAAAACTGTAGTTATTAGTTGGCTTGGGACTAATTAATAAATCAGACTGAAAGATGGTTGCCACTCCTCCTCCTCTTCCCACAGATCTGGGAATGTGGAAATTTGAATAATTGGAGGGAGTTGACTAATTTATACTAATGTGGCGCATCCAAAACAGGTGACCACATTGGTCATATGTTTATTAGTAAATGAATATGATCTCTATGTACATATATATATATTTACACTGTCGCTTTAAGGAATGGCACAAGCAGTTGCGTTCCGGTTGCTATGGGAACGGACCTCCGCTCGCTCTCAGATCCAATTTGGGAGAAAACATGGAAAGCTGCTGTGTCTAAATCTCCTTTTATTTCACCTGTCTTTCAGGTCAGTAATGGGTAAACTGTCAATCTTTACAAGTCTGTTTGATAACTGATTGTAGTGTTGTTTATAATCTAACAATAAAAGTATAAATAGAAAGTTTGCCGTTGATCAAGGCAGCTAGCTGAGGTAGGCTACTGTAAACCGTTAGCCAGTTGAATAACGGTTTAACTGGAATAACGGTACTGCAGACCGTTAGCTGCCGTCCCTTGGTTCATTTTCAGGTAACATAGCATGTTGAGCTCCGACACTCTGCTTGTTAGAAGCGGTTATGTTGACAAGTTTAATGACTATGATTTAGCAAATACACACGGGTGAAGATAAATAAGTACACACTGTTTTTAGAAACGGTTATTTTGCCAACTTGAACAAGTAGGAATTAGTCCGCACAAACAGGGTTTACAAAGGGTTTTGTAAATGGTCATTGCTGTTTAGTTTAAGTGATTTAAAGGGATTCTTATATCTTGTAGCCTTTGTCAGTAATCAAATGCAGTTTGAATGTTTTAGCCCAGTATTCGCTAGGCAGCTATATGCAGCTACAACTTTATTCACAATGTAGCCATGTTAAAGCACTCTATGAAGCCACAGTGGCCTTGGATAACTGATAACTGTTGGAAGATGAATATAGAGCATAGGATAAGTGATATTCTGTTATATTGGGAGATTACAATATGGCAATGTTTTGTATGAATTGTTATGTATGCATTGCTATCTACTATTGTATATTTGTGTATTGTGTGCTTTGTGTGTTGTGCACCACACTGGAGCTTGAGCGAGACAGTTGATGCACAGGTGTTTTGTGGTTTATTCTGAATAAATAACTGAGATCCAATTTGGGAGAAAACATGGAAAGCTGCTGTGTCTAAATCTCCTTTTATTTCACCTGTCTTTCAGGATATTTAAATTTGTTATTACAGTCCCATATTTGGGACCTGTAACACTAACGTAGTCATATTTGGCATCAAATTTCTGCCTTTCTGAGCTGTGAGAAGTGAATTATAACCATTAAATTCTTTCAGTGGCCTTTTGCATTAGAGCAGGAAAAAAAGACTTATTTAGGTGTCAGAAGGACCAAATTAACTAACGTAGTCTTTGGAGGGAGAGACCTTATATTTAATAGACCACATTTAATTGTTTTATAATCTTAATAACATCCAATCTAATACAGAATAACATCCTGTCTATCGATACTGGTGTGGATGAACTACATCTTTATGACTCTGAAAGCATATTTTATTAACTTTTATTTGATCAGATCTTGGACATCAATTTTATTTTACACATAATATGTATTTAATGCTGCGACAGACTGGCGACCTGTCCAGGGTGTACCCCGCCTCTCGCCCAGTGAACGCTGGACATAGGCACCAGCACCCCCTGCGACCCAATGAGGGATTAAGCGGGTCAGAAGATGGATGGATGGATGGATGGATTCAATGCAGTTTTTTCTCTGATATTAATGTAATGTTTTAAAAGTATTTCCTTGTACTGAAGTGCTGTAAATTGCCTTCGATCATTAGGTCCATCAGACAATGCAACCTGGAGGAAACAGAGGAAAAGTGAACCTAAAGAAAGTATAAAACAGATGATTCATCTAATTTGGCAGAGGTCTGTTTACCTTTAAGTCCCTCAAACTTAAGAGCTCCTTATTGGAGTTGGATTTGGCTTGGCTGTGCAACTCTATTTATGTAACTGAGAGTCTAATCCAATTGATGTCAAGATCAACTCCCACGCACGCTCTGGTTTATAGAACCAAACCAAATAGCTCTCCCAGGTTGATCAGCAGAACAAATCGAGTGGCGAGTGTATCAGATTTAGTGCAACAAGTAAAGTATACTTTTAACCATTTAGCCCAGAGCAACTAGTATTCTGGTTATGTGTGACTTAGTATGAGTGACTGTGCACATGTATGGTTGCTTATCCTGTTTAAAATGCAGGCAGATTAAGCAAAGATCCAATAAACTGCTCAACAGACAATTTAGTTTTCTAAAACATATGAAGACTTGTCTTACGTGTTGCACAATTGTTAGTACTGCTGTCTTGCAACAATAAGGTCCTGGATATGAACAGCAGCATAGTTTCTTTTTGCATGAAGTTTGCATGTTCTCTTCAAGCACGGATGGATTCTCCAGGTACTCAGGTTCACCCAACATTTAAAACATGCTTAAAGGGGAATTGGCCACTGCAAATTCCCCTTCAGCGTTAGTTTGTGTGTCCTTTATGTCTGCTGAGACTGGTGACTGAAGACTGGTGACCTGTCTGGAGTGGACCTCACCTCTCGCCCATTGACCACTCAAGAGAGAGGGACCAGCTCATCCCCCTCCAACCCTGAATGGATAGCTCGGTATGGAAAACTGAGACATTAAAGAGACGTTTAGAGAAATCTTTCAAAACATTATAGAGATTATTTTGAAAAGCAACCCTCTCAGTTTGAAAATAGGCACTTTGGCTTACGCTTTTATTCTCTTGTTCACATATGGGAATATTTCGCAAATGGCATCAAGGACTGCTATGAAATGAATAGTTTCTCACATGTCTGCAGAACTACACCAGCAATTACACTTTGGATAAAATCAGGTCACATTTTGATTTGCAACAAACATGATCAGATCTACTAAGAAGCTCATCAGGGCTGACGTTCCCTCCATCCAGGACTTCTACATGTCTAGGGTCAGGAAAAGGGCAGACCCCACACATCTGGGACACAAACTGTTTGGACTTTTACCCTCAGTTCAGGGCTATTTTCAAAAACCAGCCACCACAGAAACAGTTTCTTCCCACAGGCTGTCCTTCTGATGAACACAATGAACACCTTACACCCTCAGAAGTCAGTTACACTGCTGTGAAACAACATAAGTATATTTACACTATCACAAACAGGCAAACTCCCTTTTTCTTTACATATTACAACAAAAAAACACTATCTATATGTATACCTAATATCTGTACCCTGTCAGAGCTGTGACCAAAGTCAAATTCCTTGATTGCGCACACAATCATGACCAAATAAAGCTCATCCAACTCTAATACCAAACATGTCATCAGAATTAGGAATAAATTATATTATCCATTTATGAAATTGTGTATTTAAAAGTGAACTTTAAAATTTGTAAGCAGATTTTTTTCTTCTTCAAACTTAGAAGTATGTCACCAATAAATTGGACAATGCAAACATACATGTTAATTTAAAAAAAAAACGTTCTCATATTTACAAGAAACTACATGAGCATAATCTGATCTGCTTGATATTTGTTCTTTATAGGATAAAGATGAAATAATTATAAATTATAATTACCTCATCACACACAACATTTTAGTATTAAGTTAAGCAATCGGAAGGAAAAGTCAGATTTCAATTTAATTTGGTTCACATGTAGGGATCCATCAGATTGCAAGTCTAAAACAAGCAGCAGAAATCATAGCCAAAAAGAACTTCATAACGGGAACCCAAACATTTGAGATTTAAAGAGTACGCCACGCAACTGCATGATACAACCTCTAAGCATTATGCAGACCTAAAAGGCAATCTCTCATCAATCTTCATCAAGTGAGGCATTTTCCATGGACGATAAGGGAATTGCTGATATTTCCCTTAATATTTCCTAGTGCCCATGCTCAAATCGTTTTCTAGATCTGCCGCATGTCCAAATTGACCAGTCATTTCGCGGCTTAACTTCTTGTCCCCCCAGAGTGTACTTCATGTCAGCTAAACAGAGGGGTTTTCACTTCCAGGTACAGCTCCGTCTCTTTATGCATCTCCACCTTTTATTAGTGCTCACAAACAACAACTGTGATGCAGAGTGTTTGGGGCAGGGATCACATCCCATATGGGGACAAGCCCACAGAGAATGAGAAGCAAGGACCCCTGTGCAAACTCGTTCTGGAACCTTGTCCCTAATTTTTTAAGTGAAAAATAGCTGATCAGAAAAAAAAAATGTGTTGGGTTTCCAGATAGTTGACTTTGTGCTCTATGGTACATGTCAGGCTGGATTTTGCAGGTCTTTCCTCGGCTGGTCAGAATGGCCATTAGTGCAACTTTTAAAACTAGATCGGAGTTGGGACAGGTAAGGGAATTACTGACAAAATGCTCCAAACAAAACAAGCTGGAGTGTACTAAAACCATCACCATCCCAATTTATGGGAGGGAACTGGCAGAGAAGCTCCTTGCCTGCCATACTGTTGGGTGATGATCTGCTGCCAGATGTAGTTTATTTACCTCTGTGTTGAAGCTCTGTAACACCGCCAGGGCCCTGTCTTGTTCTCCCGTCTCCATTTGCTCTATAACAACGCGTAAATCCATGCCGACGCTGTGTCCCAATGTTGCCGTCAGAGACAGATGCAGTCTGGCTCGGTCTGTCAGGCTGAGGGTTCTAATACACACCACAGGCTGTCAGCGCTGACCAATGACAGCGAAGATGATGTCTGGATCCCTGCATCCACCAGAGCCGGGCGGAGGCGATTAGAAGGAATAGGATTAGCCCAAATCAAGTGTTGCGTTTAAGGTCACTGGGAAAGACGGGGGGAAAAACACTTTCCTGATGACCCATTGTAAATATAAAGATTTGGTTATTACATTTGTTCATGCGTTATATTGGTCTTAAAATACATGCAACTCTTATATGGTTCACGAAAACGTAAACAATTTTCTAAATAAGACATATTTTGAACAACAAATACAACCGAAATATGAAATATCAAGTGAATGTAAACATTATGCCTTGCTGCCTGTTTAAATGCATCTTTCTTAGCCCATGGTTTATTGTAAGTTACTTGCAGGCTTTGACCTTTCTTTTGAATTTTCACATTCGGAATTCGGTTTAGGACCAGTCAACAATGTACATATTCAGATCTCCATTGATTGATTCGTAATGTCTGCAAAATGGTATGCATTATATTATGGATACGTTATAAATAAGTTAAAGGACATTAAACAAATTAGTTTTATATTCCTAAATGCACGATTGGGTTATTCGGTGAAGATTTGGTGTAGATTTGGTGTACTGTTGGATTTAAAATTCAAAACAAGTCTATGGTCGGAGTCATCATTTGGATTAACTCACTTTTCCTTATAATGATCATCAGCATAAACACACTTTATATTAATATTTTACTTCTGTTCATTCGTTTCTTTTGCTGTTCACAAACTGGCGAAGCAGTAGCTTACAAACCAATTTTCATGGCCATCGAACGTAAATACTGCGATAAAATGACGCCCGGAAGCAACGACATCCACGTCCAATAAAAGCCCTGGGCCTTGTTTGAGCGACGGGGCGGCGACCAATAGGGTTGTTGTGTTTGGGGACATGCTGACAGACGTTGCAGCTGTGGTGGGGGAGGGGGTCGATGAAGTTGGCAGAACCGCCATCTTGAAAAGTACAGTCCGATGATCTACCTTTTCGCGCCTGCCAGAACCAGTTTTTAACACATAATTTTTCTTTCTGGAACCTGATATAATCTCCGGATTTGTGTTGGTAAAGCACAGGGCTAATGGCGGGATAAGATACAGGCTTGAGAGTTGCCGTTTCCAGCTGCCAGTCGGTAGGTGTACCTTCAGTTTCAGAGACGATTAGCCAGCAGCCTTCAAATAACCGGCTATCGTTGGCTGGCTAGCACAAAATATGTGTTGCAGGATTATCACCGTATGAGCTATTAGATAACGTTTTACAGCTCTAACTAATACAGATATTCCACCATCACGATATAATAGTGTTATCATGTATAGATAATGCGCAATTAGATGAAATGATTAACTTGGAAGTCCCATAGCTTACTGATATCGGCTAACTGGACATTCTTCCTCCAGCTTATTGAGCGGTTAGCATACTGTACTCGGATTCATTAGCCTGTTAGCGGAGCCGGTGTTACTGTTCATGGACCGATGGGGGTTCTTCTCGGTCTCTGGTGATGTATGTTTGGCATCGGAAATGCCCTTTGAATCTGCACACACGTCTCCAACCTTAGCCAACTCCAGCCGTGTTATGCAGCTCTTCCTGCCCTGTCGGCTGGGTTAGCGGCACCGGAGCGTCTTCGCGTGTGACTGAGGCGGCTTGCTTGCACAGATCAGCCTCATCACCCGGCTGGCTGTTTGGCTCCGGGTTGGAAAGGGACACGATCCGTTCAGGTGCAGCTCAATAATTGCTCAGGCACTTCATAACGCCATTACGAACAGTGTGTTTATAAGGTTCTGTTCGTTGACCCGGTAGAATCTTTTAATCCTGATTCCAACGTTGACTGGTCGGATCCAACATAGTGTGCAGTGTCATCCGGCACAAATGTGAACTTGTATATTAAACTTGTCCTGCTGTGGGGTTTACTGCTCGTTCTGGGCTCGGTAACCTGGCATGGTTTAGAGATGAAGGAGGATGTATTGATTTTAAAGATGCTTGAATTCTCTTCAGTTGAAAGGCTGGAGAAGTATCCTTGAATATTCAGGATTTGCAGATATATGGTGAAATAAATCCTTATACGATCAATTTCCTTGTATATGCAACATAGACAGCAATGGAATGTTTCTTTCAAACTATAAATTAGTCCACTGACTCTGTTTCTGTATATCTTCCTTCACAGGTGTGCTCTGAAGAGTTTTATGTTTGCTTTTGGTTGGCCCGGCCAACACCTCTGTCTTTCTGCCTGTCCATCTGGCTCTCCTGGAATGGGCCACAACTTCCAAAGATTTGGAAAAATCTCTATTTAACGTGAGCTCCACAGTCTGGACTCTGATCTATTTACAGGTAGGCAGAAGCGTTTACCGTTGGGTGATCTCTGTGTTGCTTCAAACCTGTTAAGCCCAGAGAGTTTCAGAAGCAATTTCCACACAACTGAAACTAATCATGACTAGCTCCACAATTGTCATGTCTAAATGCATCCTTTGGGTACCAGTGTAGTGTAAGACATTAAATACAAATTTTCCAGTGGAACTACTATACAGTCTGATTCATTTGTGATTAAACAAGGGGGGGGGGGGGTTACTTTTTTTAACCTTACCTTAAGTGTGAACAACACTATGGGAGTACTTTTGAAAACCTAGGGGACACCTCAGATTGTATTTATCAACATCTTGACTATACCTGCAAATCTGAATCGAATCAGTTGTAGCATATTTGTTCCACAAAAGTTCTAGTGGACCATTGTGCCAGGAGCATTAATAGGGCTGGACGATATAGAAAAAAGCATATTGCTAAAATACAATTGACATTGATCGATATTGATAATTGTCAAAAAATTGAAAACATCAGTTTCAAGTACAGCCGTGGCCATTTTATGCTGTTGCTTAGCTATCTATTTTTAGATAGAGAAAACACAATCACTGAATTCAAACTCAACCATTTATTTTATCACCTTTTTACCCAAACTTTAAAATAGAAAAAAAAAAACAATGTGTACTCTCTGAACTCTTTGAAGGGGGCGGGGCTTGGTGACTGAACGTTCCTGGGTCCGGGTTTGTGATTGGTTGGGAGGATGTAACACTGCAGTTTTAACCTACATGATAGGCTAGAATGCAAAAGGAAGGAAAACTGTTCTTCTGTTGAGCTTTTTATCAACCTTTTTTTTCTATCGCACCACACAATCAATATATATTGTTATTGAATTATCATGCGGCCCTAATAATAATAATTAATAATAATGCCTTTTATTTGTGCCCTACTTTAAATGTTCAGAGGAAATGTCAGAGCTGCAAAACAACAGAGTAGTATACATTAACTTATTTTAGAGCATTGAGATGGCGATAGCAGTTTTAGCAGATGCTGATCTCCAGCGGGGTCACTAGTCCATCACAGGGCAACACAGACACACAGGATGGGCAAACATTTACGCACATGCTCACACCTAAGGGCAGATTAAAGTTGCCAATCACCAAGCAGTGTTTTTGCAGTAATGGAGTACCCTGAGTGAACCCACCTACCCAAGGGGAGACGATGCAAACACCATGCAGAAAGACGCCTGGACCTTGTTGCTGTAAAGAAGCAGTGCTAAAAAGTGCTTTATACGACATGTCAGCCATGGCTTAGAATTGTTTGTTAAACTTCCCTGATCCTTGAAATGTTTGACCCTCAATTCCTCGTCTTGCAGTAACAGCGTCCACACGCCATGATGTGCTGATGTTACGATGGGACCTGGTGTCTCACTGTGGTCCCTACTCTAGTAAAGGTGCTGAGGTTTATTCATCATCAGTTTATTGCTAGCTGTGGGGTGGTGTAGTCACGCTGGTATCTAATTTCTTGTGGGGTTTCACTTAGTTTTAGTGAAAAGTTGGAAGACAGCAGGGGGCCCAGCCCAGAGTTTCAGATCATTCTTCTATTCAGTAGTTTGTACATGTGGCAGTCAAAGCTTCAGCATAACAAAACTAAGCCTGTTAGAGCATCCTGACTCTGCAGAGTTTGGGAGAATCAGGGAGGCCGTTAGCATTTTATGCAAGGAAAATCTACTGAAAGACATTTCTAATCTGTAATCAGTTTGCAAAGTATTTTCTTTAGTGCGTGCCAGAATAAGTCAGCGGGCCTGAGGTCTTTGTTGACTCGCATGTCCTCATTTTCCTGTTTTTAGATCCACCATGTTTTGGAAATTTGATCTCCACACCACATCCCACATTGACACACTCCTGGAGAAGGAGGACGTGACCCTGACAGAGGTGATGGACGAGGATGACGTCCTGCAGGAGTGCAAGGCTCAGAACCACAAGTTGGTTGACTTCCTACTGAGACCACAATGCATGGAAGACCTGGTCACCTTTATCACGCAGGAGCCTAGTGCTGATGTCGAGGAAAAGGTTAAATACAAGTAAGAACACCTCCTAAAAATAGGTCCGATGCATCTGGAAAAACTGAACGGGGATGATGTTTTAGAATCTGAGACAAACTCTGAAAAGTTAAAACTGGAAAGAGATTTTTTTTAATAGCAATTTCAAACAATTAAATAATTTGTCAGGCAAGATTGTAGGGGGCTTTTCCAGGAGTTTAATGGGGTCAGGATGAACCGATAAGTAAGGAAAATCTTGTCTGGAGTCTAAAGGGCAGCATTTATGTCTTACAGGTATCCCAACATATCATGTGAGCTGCTGACGTCAGATGTGAGCCAAATCAATGACAGACTGGGAGAAGATGAGAAGTTGCTGATTAAACTATATGGTTTCCTTAAGAACGACCCGCCCCTGAACCCCCTCCTAGCCAGCTTTTTCTCCAAGGTCCTGTCTATTCTTATAGGACGCAAACCTGAACAGGTAAGTCTAGGGCAGGGGTCGGCAACCTTTACCACTGAAAGAGCCATTTGGACCCATTTCAGACAGTAAAGAAAACACTGGGAGCCACAAAATCCTTTTGAAATTTTAAATGAAATAACGCTGCACATAAGGGCTTTTTTGCAACAGAATGGACCCGCACCAGAACCAATGCACCTCTGCGCTTGTACTTCTACTGTTGTTTTATGGAAATCATCAACTCTGCTAATGTCAGAGTTTTTATTTTGAATAAAGCTTGGTGCGAGTAAACGCACATCATGGTCGGATTATTTGATTTTCAGCCCACATAAATGGTTCATCCGGAATACTTTCTTTCCTTTTAATCCGAACACATTTTAATCACATCTGCGAAAGTGAACGAGCTCCTGTCATTAACAAGCTAACAGCTGCATTAGACGAGCTATCAGACGTTCAGGCGGCACCTGAGACTCTACTTCAGCCGCGCAGGACTCCGCTCACAGCCTCGAGCCAAGCGCTGTTCGTTTTCCTCAATTTGAAAATGAACAAATGTCAGAGATAGTAACGACTCTTACCCTGCTGTTTAGCTCTCCTTACCCTCATCAATGACTCCATGTTATTTTAGGTCACCGTGTTTGTCATTTGAAGAATTTACTAAAAAAAAAAAAGCAGCATTTGAAAATGCCGCCTCAACTCCGCCTTGCTGTGTTTATGTCACTGCAGCCAGTGAACCACTGAGCTATATAATACACTGGAGTGCTGATTTTGCCGAAAAACTGAAGTCACTGGCCGCCATCTTGCTACTCCCTACTCTGACAGAATCCCATAGGATTTGCTTGCAACAACGAGCAGTTTTCTGGCTGAGTGAAAACGTTTTACAGGTAATTCTACAGTCAGTGGATGTACTAACACTATCAACTACTAGGAAATTAGGTGCTGAAATATTTTACATGTTATTCATATTAAATATATATATATGTGTATATAAGTATGTGTATGTGTATTTATGTATATATATGTATACACATATGTAAATATATGTTTTTGTATATTGTTATTTATATATTTATAAATGTTAAACATATATATTTAAATGAATAAAATGCAAAATATTTCAGCACATGACTTTCTCAGTACTTGATAGTTTTAGAACATAACATAAAACTATATGGCATTTGACATTTTAAAAGTCTTAAGCCCCCCCTGAACATGAGAAAATCATCGTTATTCGATGCTGTAGCGCACATATTCCCTAGTTACTGAGGAGAAACAGGGAGTACCAATATGGCGGCTGGTGGCTTCACAGCGACTCGTTCAAACAGACGGTGATTAGCACTCCAGTGTATAATATAGCTCAGTGCAGTGAACTACCAATTCTTCTTCTTCTTCTTCTTCTTCTTCTTCTTCTTCTTCTTGAGTTTGACGGTGAGCAAGAATCTTTTCAGTGTGCATTACCACCACCAACTGTTGAGGAGGAGTGTTGGTCAGCCAGCATTGACGACTGCCTGTGGCTCCGCGACATAATTATTTTCAACACCTGAGCCGCATCAGAGCGATCAAAGGGCCGCATGCGTCTCCGGAGCCGCAGGTTGCCGACCCCTGTTCTAGGGGAATTGTCATCGGACATGGTTACTCAGTTAATTTCTTTCTATTTATATAATACTGCTTCACAACTAGTGTCGTCACAGGCATTTTACAAGACAATCACATCCAGTTTCTAAACAGTCAGTCCAGTTATATAGAGGGAATAAAATGCAGGCTATAAACCATCAAATATAGTTTAGAATTGGTCAAAACTTCCTGTCTAAAGAGGCTCAGGTGATTGCATCGAGTCATTGCAGCAATCCCTCATAGTGAGCAAGCATGTGCTGACCGTGGACAGAACCCCCTTGTTTTTAACAGGAAGAGACCATAGACACACAGAAGCATTGATTTCTTTCTATGTTTAGGAAAAGGTAAAGAGTTTATTCCCCCACCCCAACAGTAGGGATTAGCTCTGAAGCTGTGAAACAATCTATTGGAGCATTAAATAGTCCATAGTTACAGCAGTCTTCCTGTTTTCAGTGTTTGGGATTGCACATTCTTTCTTCCATGCTGATGTTGGTGTTTTCTGTTTTCTCAGATTGTGAATTTTTTAAGGAAGAGGGACGACTTTGTTGACCTGATGATCAAGCACATCGGGACGTCCGCCATCATGGACCTGCTGCTCAGAATGCTGACGTGCATTGAACCCCAGCAGCTACGGCACGACGTTCTTAATGTGGGTACCAGTATCAGGCTCACTAAGCGTTGCTGACATTCCTCTCCTTTTACACTAGGCCGTGGGCCAGAATCTGTAGGGTGACTTTTCGTATGAACTGTCAGGGGGCAACTTTCTTCCACCGGGAAAAGTTGCTACACATAGCAGTGATCTCAAAACACCAATGTTCCCACGTTTTCACTTGCACATTAATAAGTTATAGCCGATAAAAAATCTAAACTGTGGCGCTCCGGTCCAAGAGGTCACGTGATTCGATTTTTGCTGCTCAGCCAATCCGATCGCTGTATTGTCAGCTGAGCGAGTTTACCACGTCATCATGGCTGCGCCCGTAAGATGTTTGTATGCATCTGTTTCCAGACGAAGAAAGCCCAATAATAGCATTTTCTGGCGCCAGCTGGCAGTGATCTTGATGGCAAGATAAAAGAAATAGCCCAGACCATCCATCCATTCATTTTCTAACACGCTTATCCCCGTTGAGTTCGCAAGGTGCCGGTCTCTATCTCCAGCTGTCAATGGGCGAGAGGCGTTGTATAAACTGGACAGGTCGCCAGTCCATCACAGGGCAGAAATAGTTCAGACTTTTGCCCAATTTACTGTGATATCACCAAGACCTGCTGCGCTAGAATAGCACAGGCGTCGTGCCAAAACGACTTATCCCCGCCAGAATTTGCATCCCCTGCGTCGGGAGCGCATTCAACTGGAAGAATGAATCTAGTCAACTCCGCCTCATTTCCAACCTATTAGGCGTGGAAATGAAGATGTTTTACTTTTCTTAACGAAATATAGCAATGGTGTCATTACATTGTCGTTCAGTTAGTGTGAAAAAAATGAAAATGTAACACTTGTTAGTACTATCATCAAGGATTGCTATGTCGGTTAAAACTCGATTGATCACTCAATATAACACGTTATGAGAAAGAAAACAGCTCTGTGGTCATTTCCACATGTGTCACGAAAATATTAGCTTTATGTTATTAGATTGTCGCATGTCTGTCTGCTGAAACCAAAAATCCACCTTCCTGAGTCCATCACAGCTGTCTACTGGTTTGTCTTTTTTCTTTTTCTTTTCTTTTGACCCGCATGAATAGATCATATAGAGCGGATTTCACGTGTGATCAAATGAACACCAAAATTATCAGATTTAATAAGATTTTAATTCAACCAAGAACATATAGAGATATTAACCATATTAAGAAAACGAGACATGTCGCTTTTAAAAATAGAACAATGTATTAGAAGTTTAAAAAAAAATCAATTTCATTTTATTAGAATGTGATGTTTAAAATATTTAGACTTCACAAAGCTGGAGGTTAAAACTTTTATTGATTTCAAAAATACAATACAAAATTCTACAAATTCCGAAGGGGCCCATTGACAGCTGGAGATAGAGACCGGCACCTCGCGAACCCAGCGGGGATAAGCGTGTTAGAAAATGGATGGATGGATGGATGGATGGTCTGGGCTATTTCTTTTTTCTTGCCATCAAGATCTCTGCCAGCTGGCGCCAGAAAATGCTATTATTGGGCTTTCTTCGTCTGGAAACAAATGCATACAAACATCTTACGAGCGCAGCCATGATGAACTGCTGAACGCGCACAGCTGACAATACAGCGATCTGATTGGCTGAGCAGCAAAAATCGAATCACGTGACCTCTTGGACCGGAGCGCCACAGTTTAGATTTTTTATCGGCTATAACTTATTAATGTGCAAGTGAAAACGTGGGAACATTGGTGTTTTGAGATCACTGCTATGTGTAGCAACTTTTCCCGGTGGAAGAAAGTTGCCCCCTGACAGTTCATACGAAAGTTCTTAAGGAAGCGTCCTACAGATTCTGGCCCACGGACTACACTTAGAAAGTCACTCAAAAAGCTGAGGATGGTTTTAGTGCTGCATCAGAAACTATTGTGTTGTTCTATATAACAATGGAGCAGTTGCTGTTTGCTTCGGCCTTTACTTGAAAGTTAGTAAGGAAAGATCCATCTAAAGCAACCGTGGAGCAGGTTAACTGCTTTTTTATTTAAGTTATTGCTTTACTATCACACCTCTGTGACTTCATTGTGGTGACAGTCACACTGGGGTTTAATCAGGCAAACATGCACTACTGCACATTTACTGATGAAGGTAGAATGTATAATCCCTTTCAAAAAGATAACCTTCTGTCTTTCTCTTACATATTTAAGTGCAGCCTTTCTATGGTTTGCAAAACGAATAGCAGCTTTTTAGAATCTACACCAATGTCAATGCTTTCTATGGAACTTAGATCATACTGGTTACAGGTCCAGGAGGGAAATGGCTAGAGCTCAGACTTGGTTTTAGATCAATACTAACACAGCAAAATTTATACAAATGATGAGGCTACTATGTTCCTTTTTGTTTCTGCTTTATATTTGTTGCAGATCATGCGATTTTCTATATATGTGGAATGTCTTGTATTAATAGTTTGTATCTTAGAGATATTTAGAGATGGTCTCATAGCTCTTTACTCAGTTGTTAGCAGCCACAAGGTGGCACTGGAGGTCCTGCTTGAGTTCTTCTGTTCTAGCCAGAACTTGCCCAGAACTAGCGGCAGAGCGAGCGCTGCTGTTCTCCACCTGCTGGTCTGATTGAGAACGGCGGTTCCCCGTTACTCCGAGGAACCAGGGGGCTTAAGAACCTCAGGGACTGTGGGGACTGAATAAGTCCCCACAGAACCGTAGATTTTCTACAGACAGTCTGCATTAGCTATGTATAATTTCACACATTCTTTGCATCAAATGTAGAAGTTGTTGGTTTTTCTGCTGAAATCTGTGGTACATGGAATGAACATATTTTGACACACGTCCTTTCTAACCAAAAAAAACATTTAAAGTAGTTTGTCTAAATATGGCAGGGGTAGGAATAATAATAATAATAATAATAATAATAATAATAATAATAATAATAATAATAATAATAATAATAATAAAGCTTTTTATCTGACATTTAATAAACTTAACAAAAGCTGCTGTTAGTCGTTTATAGGCTAAAAAGGCTGGGAGCTCTTTGTCTTTAAACATTTATGGGTTAGTGTTTGGCCTGTGAACCTTCAATCAGAGTGGATAAGGGAAATCTCTGGCCAATTTCATCTCCATACTTTTTTATGCACAAGTATATTTTCTATTTAATAATAGTCTGTAATTTTAGTTATTAGGCACCAGGTCCCCTCGACCCTGCACAGATAAGTGGGTATAGAACATGGAGTCTGAAGACTGTTTTTCTTCTTAATGCAACATCCACCTTACCATCTTGTATGTTGCAGTGGCTGAATGAGGAGAAAGTGATTCAGAGGTTGGTTGACATGGTACAGCCCTCTCAGGATGAAGATGTGAGTGTTTCAAAACCTATGTCACATTGTTTTTGCCTAAACTCTACCCCACATTTACCAGCCTCTTTGTTTTTGACACAGAGACACTCCAATGCCTCCCAGTCTTTGTGTGAAATCATCAGATTGAGCAGAGACCAGATGTTTCAGGTCCAGGGCTGCTCCGAGCCGGATCCTCTTTTGGCTACACTGGAGAAGTAAACTCTTTGCTCTTCAATACAAACTGTTGCATTTATATTTTAGAGAGTAAATCTGGAAACATGACATTTATGGCTGAAACCATTCGACTCAAGAATTCTTGAGTCAGTTCCCTCGCTTCGATTCTTTATTTATTTCATGTTGTTGAACCACGGTAACACATTTGTGTTTCACGGGGGACACTTATTGCAGTCGCACAACTTGCTTCTCTTCACATCAGCCCAGAGAGAGTTCTGACACTGAACTCGCTGACACCCGGTAACTATGGAGCTAAAGCAGTGACAGCAGGTAGATGATGTCACCTGCTTCACAGAGCCCTCAATAATTCCTAACGTCTCAGTGCTGGACAAGTTTTGCGCGGACCGAGGGGAAGGGGGGTGGGGGCAGGGCGTATCCATGTGTTTTTTCCCTGCCATTCAGTATATGCACGCACGAAAGCAGCAACAAAAAAACGCGTGTTAACGTCCAATAAACATGCAAACATATCGAGTTTGTTTTTTTTGGTTTTTGTTTGGGTTTTTGTTTTTTTGTTGTTGTTTTTTTGGAATGTTGGCGAGGCGGTAGCGTGAGTTTGGTGAGGCGGCTGCCTCTATTCATAATTGAAAAATAATTTTTTTTCACCCAGCCCTAGTGTTTATGCAATGCACCGATCAACAAAATTGGCTGCAATGGTTTATAATAATGTTTCACACGTAAAATAAAGCAAGCAGAAGTAATATTACCAGTTTAAAAGCTCTTTCAGCTGTTCTCTGCATCCTAACCTTGGAATGCTAGTTCTTGTCCTCCAATACACTTTAAGATACCCGTGGTAACGAGCTCTGCTCCACCTCACCTTCAAGTCTACATCCTTCAACAAAACATGGGTATTAAAGCTATACTTGGTAATTCTGTTCAGAAAGACGTTTTGTTATATTAGGTGAAATGGTCATTCCATCCAGAGGAGTCAATGCATTGTGTATTTAGAAAAGAAAGAAAGAAAATGAGATCTCTGAGGGACTTGCAGTCCTGTAAAACTCTGACCAATCCATGCAGTTCAGTCTGCATGGCAGGGATTGGTCACAGTTTTGTTCCTGCTCTCACCCCCTTCTGTCCCTCACAATCTGGGGTTATCACCTTATCTGATGGTTGTCCCACATGCCAATCATTCTGACACGGTTACGTAACACCAATGTGTGTGCACGTTCCTTGTTAGTTTCCGCTTGCTTCTAGTGTTTATGTATCCGGCTAGCTTAGCCGTTAGCTTCGGTGTTAGCCGTTCATTGTAGCTCAGTCTCAAAAAGCAAACCACGTACAAGTTTCTGAGAAGAAGAGGAAGGCCTCCGTATAAAGAAATAAGACCAGAGTGGATTTGGGAGATTTTTTATTTTTTTTTTCATGCGGTTTCCCCCTAAAGAGCGCAAGAACATGTAAGACGGTCTTGCGCATGCTCAGTTATTCAAAAAGGGACTTTGACATTTCTCACCTACGCTTCCGGAAAAGTCGCTGACTCTACCTTTTAATGTTTTCAGGGCTTATTTGTGCTGTTTCTACCAAGTTTGAGTCTTGTCTCACATCTTCATTTTGATCCCTGTCTTTCTCAGGCAGGAAACGGTGGAGCAGCTGCTCTCGAATATTTTTGAGAAGGACAAAAATGAGTCTGCTATAGTCAGTGTCATCCAGATCCTGCTCACGTTGTTTGAGACCAGGAGACCAGCGTATGTTTGCTTTCTTAATTGACTTTCTGCATGTGATGATGGTGTTTGAGCCAGTTGGATAAATTCTGGTGGTGTTCATTGTAGGTTCGAGGGTCATATGGAATGTCCTCCTGGGATGTCTCACCCTTCATTCTCAGTCAACCACAGCATCCTTGAGGCAGTGAGACCCCGGATCAAAGATTTTCACCAGCTTCTGCTTGAACCCCCAAAGGTAAAATGCCCCAACCAACACATGTTTGCTTGCAGAATCTGGTAGATCTTTTCACTCCAGGTATTAACCAATCACAGCTCGTGTTGTCATCCCAAATAACATTGAGTGTTGTATGCCGATTGCCGTTTTCTCTGCACCATTAGAAGAATGTTCTGAAGACAACGTGGGGGGTGCTGGACCCACCAGTGGGCAACACGAGGCTCAATGTAGTCAGACTGGTTGCAAGTCTGCTGCAGTGCAACACTCACAGCATCAATGCAGAGCTCATAAACCTCAATACCCTGGGAGTCATACTAGTGAGTATTGAGCTTTTATACCGTCCTGTTAATCCGCAGTCGATTCATTCGTCCATTTTGTTATCTGCAGTAAACTGAGCCTTGCATCACTTCTGCACCAGCCCATGATATGAACCGCTGCTCATCTGGTTATTTATTCTTTTCTTCTTTTTAACAGGATATGTATTTCAAATACATTTGGAACAACTTCCTTCATATTCAGGTGGAAATCTGCACAGCAATGATTCTGGCAATGCCCCCAGCTCCCCCAGACGGCCAGCTGGACGGGGAGCAGGAAGCCGCACCGGAGAGCGCCCTCATCAAACACGTAAGGCTGAGGGACTGACGGGGTCGTTCAGGGTGTTATTTATATCAACTATTGTTCCGCCTCAGATATACTCAATAAATACATTAACCAGAGATTTAACGTTTTGACAACTTTACAACTTCCACCTAAATACTGGACCGGGACCGGTTCAGATTAGATACCATTACACTTGCTACGATTAAATGAGTGAAATAAGTCCAAACAAAAATGTTCTGGTGAAATTTAGCAAGTAGCAGGCCATATCCAAAGAAGAACTGCTGAAAATTCTCCGAGTGAGCTAACACTCAGGAAACTTCTATTTAATTTGTGAAGACCCAGCAGCACACTCTGCCTTCGGCGCTCTTGTCATTTCTTTTTCTTGTTTTTCTCTTCCACCAGCTGTTTCAAACCTGTCAGCTGATCCAAAGAATCGTTGATGCTTGGCACTCCAACGAGAAAGAACAGTAAGATGTTCTGATTAACTGCTGCTTTCCTCATAAAGCTACTGGCACCGTCTCTAATTACCCCCCACTCTGGTGATCTTTATGTGTTTTAGAGCAGAGGGTGGTCGGCGGCGAGGCTACATGGGACATCTCACCAGAATAGCCAATTCTATAGTTCATAACAGTGACAAAGGTCCTAATGGGCTGCAGATACAGGGGCTCATCTCTGGTAAGAAGTCACATTTTTCACTCACCTGTTTATCATGTCTTTAAATAAGGCTTAGAGTCTTCACGCAGCTGAAACTGAGCAGCGGGTTCACTGTTACTAGGAAGTGATCTTGGAGCTAATTTATCAGAGTGAGGCCAACTAGGGCTGGATGATAATTTAATAACAATATATATCGATCGATAGACATGTGGCGCGTTAGGAAAAAATAGGGTCGATAAAACTTCGATATAGACAGTTTTCCTTCCTTCCTTTCAGCCTGTCGTATTAGTTAATGCTACGGTCACTACTTCCTCTCGACCAATCGTAATCGCGGACCCAGGCACGCCGTCACAAAGCGCCGCCCTCTCAAACCACAACACAGAGCACGTGAATATGACGCAGAAAGGAGCGGCGGAGGAAACGGTCCCAAAACGGGGTTTTACTAGTTCGCCAGTCTGACCGAAATAAACCGCAGGGATTTGTAAAATTTGCAAGGAACCGGTAAAAACAAAGTCTGGTAACGCAACCAACTTGTTTCAGTACGTAAGCCGCTCAGCAGCGCGCACACCCGCAGCAGCGCGAGCTGTGTCAGCCCGCGCCGCTCCGCGTCTTCGTAGGAATCTTCTGGAAGTTCTTCCAAAGCAAAGCAGGTATAGCAGCCAAACTGGGCTCCCTTCTCTGTGATAAATATGACAAAGCGTCCAAGCGGCATAAGAACATCACACATGCAGTAACATGCTTCATAGTGATAGATATGCTGCTGTTGTCTGCAGTTGAAAAACCTGGCTTCAAACAATTACTCGCCACTCTTGATCCGCGTTATAAAGTTTCGGGATGCAAGTTTTTGTCTAACAGCGCTCCCTAAATTGTGCAACTAATTCAGGGAATCAGTGCAAAATGAGCTGCAATCTGTGTCCTCCCACGCAACAACCTCGGACCTCAGCCATGCGTCAGCCTCTCAATTATGAAACCTGAGGAGTAACTAGTGTACTATTCCCACCTAAATAGGCTATTTTATTTATGTATTTGGTATATTTATTTTGGTCATTTTACTGGTCACTTTAGTTTATTCTTTGTCAGTTTTTAATAACATAACTCAGGTCTCTTAAGTTATTTTTCTTTAAAAAAAAATCTGTTATGGTTTAAAAAGTTGGTTAAATAAAGATTTAAATGGAATTCTGTGTTTGTGTTCTTTATTAAAATTAAATCATTTAGCAATATCATAAAATGTCCAGGCAGAGCTGCACACAAAATATGGTTTTAAATATTTTCAATAATTATCGATATCGATCAATATGATTTTTTTTTATTTATTAATAAGCTTTTTTCTATAATGTCCAGCCCTAAGGCCAACTCTTATTGGAGGTTCCAGCTGGCCCCTGTCCTTTGTACCACTTAGGTTCTTTTTGAGTTAGTAGGTGCTGCAAAGGAGCGTCTAAAAGGAGCTCTGTGAATGTCTACAGCAGAAGTGTCAAACTCATTTTGGTTTAGGGGCCGCATACAGCTTAATCTGATCTCAAGAGGGCCACACGAGTAAACTGCAAGATTAAATAGAACTAATAAAAGTGGACTTGTTGATTTTTATATTAAATGAATTTCACTTTTACACAATATATTATGAATAACCTCAGCATTTTTAAGAAAAGTATGTGCAATTTCAGCAATACTTTTACTCAGTTAAACATTTACTTGTGCATTATACATAAGAACTGATCACAGTGATTATACAATGTTAAAAAACATTTATTTACATTTTTTGGAACTTAAAACCACTGTCCTGTATGACAAAATACATCAAACAGATAAAAATTAAGAAATTATTTAAAATCCATTTTCCACATCTGAAGCTCAATGCTACCACCTGCTGATTAAAACAGCGCCCCTCGTGGACAATATAGGAACTGGAGATTTTCAATTAAACGAAGTACATGTTTTTTTCAACAATTGTTTTATCATTCTCTTCCTTTTATCTCCTCTTTCTTTCACCTTTTATTTTTTTATTCTTGTTCTTCCTTTCCTTTCCTACCTTCCCATTGTAGTGTCCATATCATTTGAGATATTCCCCGCATGAATCATATTAAAACTATTCACATTCATAAATCAAGCCTGAGCACTATGGCAAAAGCCTTACTGCTCCACTTGTGAAAGTCAAATCTGATGAGCTCTTTTTGCAGTGCTTCCCGCAGGAATTTGCTTAGGCGAGCCGGTGAGTTGTCGGCCGGAACAAGTTTTGCGCGGATGACTGCCGGAGGGGGGGCTCGATGCAGACGCTGACGGTGAAGTCGACCTGCTTCTCGCTTCAAAGTATCCATGTATTTTTGCCTGTTTTTTCCCTGCCATTCCCTATATGCACGCGAGAAAGCAACAACAAAAAAAATGCGTGTTAACGTCAAGTAAACATGCAAGCATATCGAGTTAGTATTTTTTTTTTTATTTTTTTTTTTTGGAATGTTGGCGAGACGGTAGCGGCCTCACCAAGATAGTGCTGCGGGAAACACTGTCTATTTGGCATTAAGACAACAATTCTTATTGCCACATTGCCAGCAAGGACACTGGGAGAAAAAAAAAATCATTGTTGAATAATGATAATGCATTTAGTCACCGGGCCGGGTCTAAATTGCGGGCCGGATCCGGCCTGCGGGCCGTATGTTTGACACCCCTGGTCTACAGCCACAGTTTCTACCAGTGAACCTGCTCCAGTGGTTCTAGGAACTATGAGAAGACTGTTGACACCCTGTCTACTTTTAAGACTAGGCTTTCCTTTTTGACAAAACTTATAGTTCGAGTGGCTTATGTTACCCTGAGCTATCGCTATAGGTTTAGGTTGCTGGAGGACATCAGGATTTGTTTTTCTCACGCTGAGTTCTAGGGCTGAACGATTTTGGAAAATAATCTAATTGCGTTTATTTATTTTTTATCTTAATATTGCGATTTAATGTGATTTTTTTTTTTTTTTTTTTTTTTTTTTCCCAGTTTAATTTATCATGTCTTTTTAAACATATACAAACAACAAATCAATCTGTTTCATCGCTGTGCAAGATTGGGTGCTAAAAGAGCCGCTGCATCTCAACTTGGAGCAGAAATGATTGCGTTCTGCCTACAATTTATTAAAAAAAAAATTGCGATTTGATTTTGACTTTCCTCTGCATTAACCACAAGCAACAAAAATGGCCTCTAGATAAAGATGTTTGTAAATGAGGACTATTTAAAACAATAACTTTTAATGTTTTTATTAATCAGAATATTATTCAAGAGAACAGCTTTTAACTGATTTAGACATCAAGCCTTGTTGAACATAAAGTGCAACCAACCAACAAGTCTATGTATTAAACTGGTTGACCAGTACTTAATGCTATGGTGAGATTCCTGAAAGATTCTGGTAAAACAGTATGATTATATAAACTCTAAAACAAGTAATAAAATTAGATTATCTCACTGCTGCAACTGTCCTTCCTTCCATGTGGAGCAAACCCACTTCAAACATATTACCAAAGGACTCGTCTGATTCACTAATTGTTACATGGCCAAAAATCGCAGACCTCTGTGGTTTGGAAATTGCGGGGGTTTTTAATTCTGATTACATTGCAAATGTGATTAATAGTCAGCCCTACTGAGTTCTCCTACTGTTCTCCAATTTGCATTGTCTGTTGTTATTTTAACTTTTTGTTCTCAGTCATTTTTTTTTCTTCATAGTAGGTACATCCGGTCTGGCCTTCTGTTAGCTGTGACATCATCCTGGTTCTGCTGTAGGTTTTCCTCCCTGTTAAAGGGGAGTTTTCTTCTCCACTGTCGCTTCATGCATGCTCACTATGAGGGATTGCTGCAAAGCCATCAACAACGCAGACGACTGTCCACTGTGGCTCTACGCTCTTTCATGAGGAGTGAATGCTGCTTGATGCAATCTGCCGGGTTTCCTTAGATAGGAAACTTTATGACCAATCTGTCTGATTTGATTGAATTTGACTTTGTAATGTGCCTTGAGATGATGTTATGTTATGAATTGGCGCTATATAAATAAAATTTAATTGAAATATTGTGGTTGAAAAAGGTCTGCAAGTTACTAGAACTGTTGTCACATTTTAAGATTGATATTTAATGTTCTAAAATGTTAATTGCACTAAATATTGTTTGTGTTGCCTTTTACTGAAAACACTCCTAATCTCATCAAAGATGAGCAAGTAATCAACAATGATGTCAGAGTATTGCTTCTGATTGTGTGTGTGTGACAGAGCTACCCACGGAGGACCGAGAGAACTGGGAGGCATTTATTTCTGTGCAGCTTGCTGACACAAACAAGAGAAACACTGTTGACCTGGTGAGTTGCTAGTTCAACGCCGCCATGCACTCTGGCTGCAGGAATTGGATGGCATCATCTTGGTGTGATTTGACTGTAACCGTTTCAAGCTGTAAACTCATGTAGCGGATAGGGTTGTCACAATACTAAAACTTTAATCTCGTTTTCCATACTAAGAAAAATACTCAATATACCATTTTCCATACGGCGGCAACGTTGTTTGAAGGCACAGAGTTATTTAGGTTTAAGTGCAAAAAAGAATTTAACAAATGATAAACTATAATTTTCTTGATTATTGCAAAAGAGTAGGGGGACAATTCTATGCAGGATTGAAACTGAGAATTATAAAGAAAAGCAAAAACAAATAAATGGCTCAATTAATGTATCACTACACAGGAAGAAGTGAGTCAGTTTGAGAAAACATGGAGGGGTCAGTTTGTATCGATTTTAAAGCCAATCAGTACCTGACTAATTTTTTTGTATCCATTATATGGAGCTATTGGTTACTTTGACAATAAAGCTGAGCTATCAGCTGTTTGAAGGCTCACACCTGACCCTCTGTTTTGCAGGTGAACACTCATCACATCCATTCCTCCAGCGATGATGAGGTGGACTTTAAAGATGGTGGCTTTCACCAGGACTCTTCACTTCAGCAAGTAAGACACAATCTAATGTACCCCCATGTGTCCTAATCTTTCACAAACTGCTTCAAGTCATTTAGAATAGTAACAGCTCTATCCAGACTAGCTTTTTTTCTTTAGCTAAATTTATCTGACTTAGTTAGAAGTTCAGGAAACGAAGCTTATGCCAACTGTATGAATTGCATCACTTTAGTGCAATGACACACAGGTTGAACCAGGGTGGGCCAGTGACAATGCCTGTAGCAGTACGTCCCTCAGACTGATTCAGGATTTCCTGATTAGCTGGACCAACATCGCAGGCATGAGGCCAGTAGTGGTGATCAGATTTCCACCAGTGACTGCATCATATTGGGAACGGGTGGTTTCATTAACCAAGGAGTTCTTGTGAAATTAAATTAAACGTCTTTGTTCTATCACACCCGAAATATCATGTGCTCTCATTACTTCCTGTTCTCGTCACAGAATAGTAGTTATATTATGCTATTCTAGGGCTGGGCGATATGGAAAAATAAATCTCAACATTTTTATAAATGTATATTCATAAATATATGCAATATTTGTCTGGATATGTTTTTCTTTTCATACAGTCATTCTAAAAAGACATCTCTGAATCAAAGCTTAATCCCAAATGTCTCACAGGCACATTTTTAACAGATTAATATGGAAAACTGCTCTAAAAGAAGCTACTGGATTACATAAAAGTATCATTCTAATGCAACATAGACCATCTCCATATAAACGAGAACAGAACTACTAAAACTTCTGACAACTTTTGTAGTTTTCCTCATAGTTTGACAGTTAAGCAGTTTTCTTACCTGTCAAAGAGTCGGCTTCTTGCCATCAGAACGGCTGCAGTTCTCTGATAATCTTGCAGGAGGAGAAAGAAGCTAGAAGTCTGAGGAGATCATGATCGGTCATGGAGACTCCATAGGGAAGGTTGCTGCTCTGGAGCCCATAACTGAGGGAGTATCCTTGGTCCTCAGTTAGGACCGCCAATAAATCGGTTTGATCATGAATGATGAAATGTTTGGAAAATCTGGATTTTTTTTTTTTGGCAGCGCATTCCTTGTGCTTCCATCAAACTCTGCATTATCTCGGTCATGAAAGGGGAAGTTGTTTTTGTAATGGCATCCTATAGAGAATATATGTTTATGGAAATATATTGTAAAAATGGCTTTTTGACAAGATATGTTTTAGAAGTTAGTTTGAAGCTACACCAGTGAAGTGCAGCTTGTTCTTAGACATGTCCTCTAAACCAGCTGATTGTGTGACATCACTAGCAGCAAACGTTGTTTACACAGGCCGCCATCTTATTTTCTAAGCAGGTTTCACAGCCGGTGTTTAGTTTCACTTTGAATTCAGGTCAACTCCCAAACAAGAGGATTGAAATAAAAGCATATCTTTAAAAATTGTTTCTGTGATTTGGCTGCATGAAATGAGAGGGAGAAGAGAATAGATTCATCTGATTTGGTCAAAGATAATGAAGCTATATCACCAAGCCAAATCCTCAGTTTTATGAAAGAGAAATTATGGGTGGACGGATTGGATGATTAATGTTGTCCTCAGTGCGGCTAACAGAGACGCAGTTATTAGGCTGATTTGTTAAAGAGCTTTTATGCTGACCTAAGCGCTGCTGGATTTTGGCCGGTGTTCCCTGTCATCTCCAGCAGTCAGGACTCACATGGCCTTCTGGTCTTATTGGAACCTGACGCAGGATGCTGCCAACATGCTGTCTGTTGAGTTGGCTACTTATTGCGCATGCCCAGCTCATATCTGGGGGCTCTCACTCTTTAGTCATTTTTTTCCCTATTCTGTCATTAATGAGATTGGGCTGCAGTGAACTGTCAGTGTTCAGATAAGTCACAGATCTGCATTTTTTCCAGAACATTGGTTATTGTCTGATTTTCCTCATCTGTTCTGATCTTTACGGTTTTGTAGTTAAACAGCCAGAAGGAATCTTGGCTGTTGCTGAGCTTTGGTTTTGGACCTGCTAAAGGTCACCCCCTCTATTACTGTTGAAAGAAGGGAGTCCTGCTTCCAGGTTCACCACTTGCTGCATTATAGGGTTCAACATTATGTCATTGACTAAGAAGGGATTTTACACATTATATTTAAAATGTATAGACATATTTTAGGTCATCCAGCAGCAACAGGAGGTTCTTCAGTTGTTCACTGTGTGGATTGTCACTGGCCCAGCCCTGTTTGAGGCAGTGTGTGATGTCAGTAAAAGCCAGTATGATGCTCCCTGATGTGTGAAATCATCTCAACTCTGATCAGCCGGAAATGGGACCATTAAGACTTCCGTTTTCTTGCATTCGTAAGACGCCGGGGTGAGCTGTCCCAGTCCATCCTAAACCCGCATGGCAGCAAGAGAACCTGCTGACCTTTCTGGATTCACAAATGTCAGCAATCTCAGCTAGAGCGCCTTTAGGGTGCATTATGGAGGCTCAAACCTCAAAGAAATCTGATTACTACACAAACACTTCTCTAGCCTCATTTTCTAAATGACAAGTTTTCACATTCTTGAACCTTTAATAGAAAAGCGGCTTTCTAGGGCTGAAGGCCTGCCTGACCTGAGGGTTGAAATGATTTCCAAACTATTAATTCTATTTCCTAGTTAGTCTTCAGTCACAATAGCAGCTTCTGCTAGAATTGATGTTGCATTGTGCTGTTCTGTTATAACAGCAATTGTGATCCATCTGTATAGTTTTGTACTGCAAGTAATGACTAGCTGTGTGTAGAGCCAAGACTATATCATTATCGCTGGTCCTGGGTCTTGCCAGGCCTTTTCTGATTATCAGATGCAACAAATGACGTCCAATTTTATTGAGCAGTTCGGCTTCAATGACGAAGAGTTTGCTGACCAGGACGATGTTGTGGAGTAAGTATTCCCCCGCATTTATATTACTGTCCTGTCTAGCACAGACACTAAAGACATCATAAAGCCGGTGGATAAGGTCCATACATTTAGTGTCAAGTATCACTTTCAAATTTTTTTAGAAGTAGAAAATATTTGAACTTGGTTTCAGATGAGAAAAATGGAGATTCTTCCTCCACTGTATGATGCCGATTTCCGCTAATATGGCCGCCACAGTTCCTCCCATCCTATCCACCTCTTGTGTTGTCTTTTGCTGTCTGGAGCTTGTTTCTGCCTTGTGGGAGTTGGTTGGGGTCAATCTATACCTTAGCAGTGGTAGAAGAGCTTGTGGAGAGAGCTGGCAGCTGAAGGGGGTTGAGGAACACTTGCTTCTCTTCACATTGGGAAGATCTGCAGCCTTTTTCTTTCTTCTGCTCAGAATAATCAACAGTTATTAAGCATTGACTTCAACTCCTTGATGGGGGATAGTAAAATTAAAAGCACATGTCGTTCCAGGGTTAATCTGATTTAATGATATTGAGGTGTGGGTTATGTTCTGATGTCTATTTCTTTTTCTTTTTGTCCAAATCTTTAAATAAATCTAACTGGAGTATTAAAAACAGCACATATAAAGCTTTGATTTCTGATTACCATGACTGATGAAACAGTTTCCTTTGGTTTAAGTCAGAGCTACAGCCCAGGTGACTACAATTGATCTGTTGAAGAGCCGGAGCTAGTGGTGGTACAAACACTGAGGAAGCATCAGCACCAGTTTAACACTGTGGAACCTGTTAGGTAGAAAAGTCCTGACCAGGTTGCTTAAGCCCCATTTACCCCGGCTCCATTTGGCCCGGCTCTACTCTGCTCTGCACGCATTTCAAATACAGTTTTGTTTGTTTTTTCAGCCCCAGCTATGATGAGAGCAATATAGGTGACCTTAACCTACATTGTTCACTGATTGGCCGAGTCTGAAGAGAAACCAGAAGGTTTCCTCCAAGGAAGTCCTGAAAAAGTTGAAGTGACGATATTAATATTAAAAACCACTATTTAATAGCTGCACAGTGAACAAACACTACCGCCTAGAGGTGGGACTAAAGCCACTCACGGGAGGCGTTCGCCGCCTTTCGGCTATACCGGCGGGGGGGTTCTCTCAATTCAGGGGCTGCATCATTCAAAGGGCCCGGTCGACGGGGCCAGTTCCTTTGTTGGTTGCAAAAAAGAGTAGACAGGAAGAGATGGGCTTGTGAATTGGGATGGTCTAGCCTCCACTGGCTGTCCCCGCCCTTACCTCAGAGAAACCCGAGACAACCATGAAGCAGCTGTGAAGCTAAACAAATGGAGCCTGGATTTTAATCCTGCTGTCTCCACTGTAGATAACTATATTTTCTCCTTTACATATCCACGATGGCTCACAGTATTTTGTTTAAAAAGTGTTTTTATTGTATTTATTCCCATTCATTAATCAGCCAAATGTTCACTAATCTTTCATCAATATATAAATAGACCACTAAATAAAATTCCTTGATGATATGTGTAATTTAAAGTATACTATGCAACCGGGGTTGATTTTCCAGCGAGGCTCCCCCCAGAGGGTGAAAGTAAAAGTGCACTGTAGTAAAGATGCTCAGCTGTTCTGGTTTCCCCGTCAAGCCAGGCGCGGTTGTTTTGAGTTTAGCAGACAGGCGAACGCAACGAAAAGTAAAAAAAACGGCAGTACAAACAATGTACAAAGTATGAACATCAGGCTTCCCGCAGCGCTATTTTAAAATAGCGCTGCCGCCTCGCCAACATTCAAAAAAAAATAAAAATAATAATAATAATAATAATAAAAAAACTTGATATGCTTGCATTATTTGACGTTAACACACGTCGTGTGCATATAGTGAATGGCAGGGCAAAAACACATGGAGTTCTCATCGTAAAGCAAGACCGACTCTCGCGGTCTTGCACGAGACTTCTGAGCCTGTGGGTGCGGGCCGAGGGCTCTTGCAATAGCGTACCGCGAGCAAGCTATTTTTAGAAACGTAACGTCACGATAACGTCACATCACGTGGTACGCAGTAGGGCAAACTTGCATAGTCCGCCGCTCTTTCGCTGTAAAAGAGACGTGCGTTACCCTTGGTTTTACTCGTTAAAACGACTGCTTTTTCCAAATCTAAGACCATGGTTTTTAAACATTGTTGCTATGGAACGTGCAACAGCGACTCGAGGTACGCTGATCGGCCGCATATGAAGGATGTTTTCTTCAAGACTGCCAAGGAGAAATGTGCGTGCTGGGTACACCGGTGCGGTCGGCCTACACAACAGTTCAACCCGGAAAAGGTTACCAAATTCACCTACATATATAGCAAGCATTTTGTCGGAGGAAAGGGCCCAACCGAAGAACATCCTGACCCAATTCCAGCGACATCAAGTAGTGAACAGGTAGGAGTATTTTGGTGGCCGACATGTTAATAATGAAGCGCCTGCTACCATGATAGCATATAGGCTATCATGGTAGCAGGCGCTAACATGATACCCTGCTACCAGGATAGCCTACTCAAAAACATTTCAAATAAGACAAACATTAAACATATACCAATCCCTGGACGGTGATTACAAACAGAAAAAAAACGGCCGATGACGCCATGAATGCCGCGCAGGAAAAAAAACAAGGCTTACCGTTCGATCAACTCGGCCCGTTTTCCGGTCTTTTTAAGCCCTCGACACTCAAGCCATCGTTTCAGCTGAAGGTTGGTGTGTTCTTCGACAGTGAGACCAGTAAACCGTGTGCCTGGGACATCGTCTTGGGAAAGTTTAATGGCTGCAAAGTCGGTCATATCGCTGTTTCTGTTGCGCGTGTAATAGCTGGTTGCTACGGGCGTTCTCTACCTGTATGCCCTACCTAAGCGGCAAAAGGGGCGTTGCTCTTGAGACGGTGACGTCACGTGCGCGGTACGCTATTGCAAGTGCGGTATTTCCCCCACAGACCACCAGGGCGGCCGAGAAAACCTTTGTTCGATCTGAAATGACTCATTTAATCATCCAAAACGGTATGGAACACATTAATTAACTGAAAAATGTTGCATAGCATGCCTTTAATACTAACCTTATAACTTTCTTAGCATAATTTAAATCAATTTATTTGCAGAGAAGAATAATGATGGATTAGCCAAGTATTGACATTAGATATCTGATATCTGAATTATTTCTGCTTTTAACTCACTGCGGAAAGCCAGCAGGAGTAGGAAAGCAATGTGCCGGTAGAGAGGCGTTCTCTCTCAGTACAGCCAGCCTCAGCCGCCCGGTCAGCTAAAAGCTGACAAGGCGAGCCGGCTGTGGTGCAGCAGTAGACATGTCCAAACTAGAGCTGCAACAACAAATCGATAAAAAGTTTCAATTAAACGCGTTGGCCGCGAATTTCATCACTGATTCGTTGTTGCGGAAGCAAGTCTTGCGGGCCAAAGTCGTGCTTCGGGTGGTATTTAGATGGACGCTGATCGGATTATGGATCATAAACCTGCCCTCTAAGTTAGACTACAATTTCATTCTGGTGATAATTTGTAAATTAAGCTTTAAGTTTTAATTTGCTGACAAAGTCTGAGTGAAGGTACTGTATGGGAGAGAGGAGCAGCGCTCTAAACTAAACTTTCAGGAATCGAGAGTCTTTATTGTTGTTATGTAATCATAATGAAATTTTGGTGAGACACTAAGAATGATAAGAGGCAGACCCAAACTCAAAACACTTACAGAAAGAGACATAAGCATCCCTAAAGGACACGTTAAAAAAATGTAAAACCCTCAGAAGAAATAAAGTATTTAATATCTAGCACCACTTTTTGACTATTCGAAGAAAAATTAGAAAACGTATAGAATAAATGTCCTTGGAAGTAAAATATGCACATAGACAAATGTAGCATGTAGTATTTACATAAAATGCAGCTTGTGCTGAAACATTCTATGAAATGGACTGGAGGTTTATTTGATTGTCAGAAGGGCTGTTTTTGCACTGGTTTCATTATGTATTTCTTCCCTAGGTGCACTAGAACAAGGGTGAGGTTCAACCAAACTGCTCTGACACCCCAGTTTTTACAGCTTTACTTTTGTTGTGTTAAATCACTGCTCATATAGACATTGACTATTAAATGATTGACTAACAATCTAGTCAACATAAAGTTCTTTATTTAAAGCAAAAATATGTGTTACCTAATATTATTGTAACAGAACACCTAATTAGCAACTTGTTTTTTGTTCGCTTATTTGCTCTTTCAGTCCAAATGTTCTATTTTGGAAAAGAGAAATGGAAATAAAACATTTTTTTTCTCGTCCGATTCATGGATTAATTGGAAAAAATAATCATAATAAAATAATGGTTAGTTGCAGCTCTAGTCCATGAAGGATCCACTGGACCTATCCTTCAAACTGGGGAAAAGACACATTTGTCAGCCACATTTGAAGGAGTCCTTAACTGGGACAGCCTTTGTTGCACCACTGTGATGCAATCATCCTATAAATGCAGCCTTCAAAGGATGCAGCCCCTGAACTAAGACACATCCCTGGTCTGTTGAAAACCAACAGGAGCCAAATTAACGACAGCATCTAATGGTGTTCCCATACAGTTGGTGAGGAGCTGAGGGTTTTCCTAATGACGTGAAGAACAGATGAGCCTCTTTCTCTGAAGGTTCCCAAACACTGGAACCAAGGCAATGAGCAATTAAAGCTTGATCGTTTACTGAGATGACTTTAATCTGAATCCTCACATTACAACTTTAAAGATGAACACAAGTCACCATGCTAGCCAGAGTTAGAACCGCTACTAAGGACTCAAAGCACCTTTGTTTTTACAGATGTAAAGGTTTGTTTGGTTCTATGACCGAATAATCTTGTTTTCAAGAGGTTGCACAATTGAAACCCAGGAAACCACTTTCCTCTAATCTCCCTCTAACTTGCTTTGATGGAGCCTTTGCAAGTTATTAATCTGCCATTACCTGCAGTCCTGATCTTTATTATTATTTAGGTCTGCATGTAAAGTGATGTTTTTTTCCTGTCTCCCTTCTACTGTGGGCTATGCAGAGATGTTTGTTTCTGTGCGCCTGATAAACGATTCTTGTGATGTACTTTTAAGGATTAATTTCTTGTTCTACATTTGTAGTCCTAGATGTTAGTAGTAGAGGATGAGGAGAAACTGTGTCATCTCAGCAGCTTGGGAACTGACAGCAAGAGCTGGAAGAAATGCTCTGGAAACACTTGTGTATTTTAGGAAATGTCTTTAAGGTAGTCAGTTCTCTCACTTGTGTTGTTGTTGCTCTGCATGTGTCATGAATATGTTCATCCTGGTATGTTATACACACCTAGCATTGTGTTGCCATGGCGATGCCCAAGGTATGGGCATGATAACTAAACTTAATTTCTTCTTCACATTGCAGTATTCCCTTTGATAGAATATCAGACATCAACTTTTCCCTGAATACAAATGAAAGTGTAAGTACTTTAAATATTGATCCTACATCTATAATAAGGGGGAACTTGTCCTGAGCTATGTTTACACTGCCGGTACATTGGTCCATATATTATCTGTATCTATCCTTTTTTATTTTTGTTTTTGAATGGTCTAAACAGCTCAAATAAAGCTTTTCCTTCTTCATTTTGTTCCTAAATTCAACCCATGCCACTGTTTTCTATATGGTCCTAAATGAGACACATATATCTTATTTTCCAAAGCAGCTTCAGTCTAAACGGTCATGTTGCATTCCATCCTACGTTTCCACCATGTAAGACAGATTCATTGTTGGGTTGGAGGAGGCAGAAAGAAGCCTTCAGCAGGCTGATGGAAAGGCTGCTCAGATGTGGGTCCCGTTAATAACATGCCCATCTACTTTCAGTTACTGGAGATGCTCTTCCAGTCAAGTCTTGCCTCAGTGTTTATGCAGATGGTCATCATGTTACCATACCATGCTTTTTTATGTAGCTCTTTAAACACACAGCATATGGTTGAACACAACAAAAACAATTACACCAAAACAATTAAAATCCCTACGAACTCAACAATTAATGTTCATTTCACTCCGGGTTAAAAATGTTGCCGGCTCTGATTGCCCAACTTGTAAATTGATACCGACACTGGCACCCATATTTATTACATATTATACATAACAGCCAGCTGAGTGTGATGTCATCTTCTGTACTTTGTGGGCTTTAGACTGAATGCACTGATGGAGCTGAATGAACATTAAAGAAATACTCAGTCAGCAAAAAATCTGAGCTGCAGATGTAGATGTTGCCTCATTTGTTCAGCAGCTGATGCCACAGGAAATCTGGAAAGAATAGCAGTACTGTAACTTTAAATTGATCCAATGAATCGAAGCGGCATGAAAACTAAAGGCTGTTTTTTTTTTTTTCCCAATTATTAAATATTTTTAAGTATTGCAGTTTAGAAATGGCAGGTCAGTAAAATTAATGGTCACTAAGCCCAGGACTGATGGGGTTCTGCTGGTTAGGTTCTGTGAGCCTTTGCTATAAGCTCATTTAGATTTTCTAACCATGTAGCATATGTCTGTGTTTTTTCTCAGGCAAATATAGCGTTGTTTGAGGCACGCTGCAAGGAAAAAATCCAGCAGTTTGAGGATGCTGGTTCAGACGAGGAGGATATCTGGAATGAAAAAGATGTCACCTTTGTTCCAGAGGCACAGAGACGTCCAAGGTGAGCCGAGAAAGCACACTGCTTCGCTTTGTCACTCCAATGGTACATTGCAACGAAGTGGTTCTTCTGCATTTAAGCAGTGGGCAGCTGTCTGGGGCGGCAGGTCTTGCTCAGGGACCCAGAGTGGCATTCTGGGGTTCGAACTGAGTATTTCCAGCCTTCTCAGAAAGCGCCCGGTTCCAACCCTACTGCTAATTCTCAGCTGTTGAATTGTACGGGGGGGAAAGAAAGTGTGGGTGGTTTCATACATCTGAAAATGTTTTTAGTTAAGTGGTGAAAGAAACAACTGTTTGAAACAAGGACAAAGGAAGGCTTTTACTCCCCATGTTTGGTGATAATGGCTGATGCGTTCATCAATTCACCTTTAGTTGAACAATTAGGTGGCAACCAGCAAACACTAGGCTTAATGCCTGTCTGCTCTGAGTCTGTGCAGTCTGTGTCGTCCTTTTCTGTTCGTTGAAGTGAAACTCTGCACCTGTGTCTTTTTTCAGGAGTTCAGGCAGCACCGACAGCGAGGAGAGCACTGACTCTGAGGAAGAGGACACAAAGAGAGATCCTTTTGAGCCCTGTAACCCAGGCACAGATGACCGCATGGAGGTAGACACAGGTTGGTGCAGCACTGACTCCCAGCAGTGGCGCAGTCAGACACACACATTCTTCACGTTGCTCCTAGAATGGTAATAGTCATTTACTCAAGTTAGGGATTAGCAGCATTACTTTGCCATGCACCTTATGTACTATTATCTTTTTCTTTTGACTGAATTTGTTTTTATTTGAAGCACCAGTGTGGACGGCCAACTTTGATGACATTCCCATGGATACGGGCACGTCAGCAGCTGCTGTCTCCAGCCCCAGCAAGCCTGATGCATCCTCTCCTTTGTCTTCTACCACAGAGGTTCCCACAGAGGCAACATGGAACTCCTCTGTTGCACCTGCAGCATCAGCATCCAACTCGGAGACAGGCTGGGCAGATTTCTCCAGTTTCTCTCCCATCTGGTACAACCTCTGATGCCTTTGATCCAGCTTGTGGCTGCAGCTCTTACTGTTAATGCATAGGAATGCTTTTTTTCCCCTAAATAGACCTTTCTGTTTTCAGTCCCAAAGACCCTTTAAGGTGCAACTCTCCTGTTGCTATGGAAACCAGCGTAGAAACCATAGACCCTCTGGGGGTTAATGCACCAATGCGTCCCGATGGTGAGTTGTGTACACGTTCCTATCTGTGTCACAGATCACCCCCTGAAAACCACAGTTAACGTTGAGTGTGTTTGCCTTTGTGTCGGTGTCCTATGAGATGTTTTGGTTTGATATAGTAACCAACCATGCTCACTAGCCTTTGTTGCGTCTTTCAGAATGTGACGGTTGGTTGGGAGGCGATGTGGTTTTACCCTCGTCCTCATCGAAGGACTGTGAGAGATCTACGGTGGTGGAAGGAACATCCAGTCTGGAGCAGCGGAGTATTACAGAGACCGTTATCAACGGTTCTATGAAGGAAACTGTCAGTCTAACAGTTGATGCCAAGACTGAAACAGCCGTTTTTAAGAGGTTCGCCTACCACATCCACCCAATACTATCACATTCTGCTAAGAACTTATCAATGTTAGGGAGTTGACAGTGAGGTTGCAATTTGGGGTTCAAAGCCTACCCCGCCTTATTTTTCTTCTTAAACAATTAAAAACAAAACATCCCAACACAATGGGTCAGAAATTAAACTTTTACTGTTTCCTCTTAATGTATGAAGCCATCGCTGTCAGGTTTTTAGACATCCCAAAAGCAAAAGATGAATGTTCACATGTTCTCCCTCTGGAAAGACAGCACATTACTTTTGGCTAGTCATCAACAATAAACTACAATCAATAAACGTGGTTCAATAGTAAAAAAAAAAAAAAAAGTAGTGAATAAAATTTAAAAAGAACAACAGTTTTCCTTCCTTTTCCATTCTAGCCTGTCATGTAGGTTAACACTACAGTCATTATATCCACTCTACCGATTACAAACGCAGACCCAGGAAAAGCTCCTTCACCAAGGTTCAGAGAGTTCAGAGAGCATGTGTTCTTTCTTTCTTTTCTTTAACAGTTTTGGTAAAAAGTTGAACAAAGGGTTGCTTGTTTTAGTGATTGAAAAAGGTCATTAAGCAACAGCATAAAATGGTCTTGGCTGCACTAAAAATATTTGTTTTGAAATTTTTGATAATTATTATTATCAATCAATATGGCTTCTATTTTATCAATATGCTTTTTTTCTATATCGTCCAAGTACAGAAGTGTGCTGTATCACAAAATGTTAGGTTTTTTTTCTACAAGACTCATTCCCAATGAGTGACGCTGGGTTAGCTTAGTATTTGAGGTTTAAAAGCTCAGATTTGCCTTTCTGACCCTCTTGTGTTAGACAATGAATCATTCTTTCATTGAGGCTAAATAATAGTGTTGTGAAGCCTTTCAATGATTGATTGTTGTTCACATTGGGAGCATGATTGGGAGATAGCATCTGCTACACAGCTGTGCAGTTAAACATCATTTCACTGTTATTTCAAGTTAAAACCTAAATAATTGGTCTGTCTTTTTAGCATCCTATATTGAATGATTAGCAGTTAGCATTACTAAAGTAGTCTTATTTCCAAAAGTCTGTAACCATTCCCTAACTAGCAGGTCTCATAACAAACAGATCTGGACTCTCTGTATGGATAAAACATAACAAGTTTTTTTTTTTTCTTGAAGTTTTCCTGTTTTTAGCTTACTGGCACCAAGTGAGAACAGCTGATAGGCCTCAGTATAAAATCCAGGCTTTGTAGAAGCTTATAACCAATTTGGTGCTACAAACGTTTCACTGATGCTGAAAATGCCTGAGCCGTCTTCCATCAGTAACGATATCCACACTGAAGAGTGTTACTGCAGCCAGTAGGAGCTTAACTGTAGGGCATCCACAAATAGGAAAGAGATTTTTAATCCAGAAAACCAGTTTCCAGTCATGGCTGACCACCACTCTAGTCCTCTGTGCATCTCTAGTTATTAGAAACTGAAGATGATTTTTATACAAACTTTAGGACTGCCAACCCTCTTCAGCCCCTATAAGGGGCAGTTCATTTAAAAACAGAAACCCCAGAAATAGTGAAAATGAGCTGTTTTCCAGTTGGTAGTCCTCCGTCCCGCTGTCCTGTTGTTGATGCTGCATTTTGCTGTCTTATCTGTCTCAGTGAACCACAGTGTAATGTAATTTAATGAACAACACTCACAGTCTGAGCTTCCCCTCTCTCTCTTGCTGTGCGTTGTGGGTGTGGTCTTCAGAGTGTTGAAATCTTATCGGTATGTACAGCCAATCAGAGATGAGCCTGCAGCCGTAATGTAGTCTTGTTGTCACGTCAACCACCAACTTGTCTGTCCCAGTTTTATCTATGGTTTGATTTTCTTTGTTATTTCATTATCTCCATTCTGCATGTGTTTCTACCAAAGCTGTGTCCCCAAGTGCTCTTTGTTTAGTTAGTTTTGGCTCCATTTTTTTCAGTTGGCTCGTCTCTAAACTGCTGAAGCCATCAAGAGCACTGAATTCAAATGCTAGCAAGTTGCTCAAATGTCCTCAAACTCCTGATAGATGAAACTTAAAAACCAAAGGCTTTAAAATGTTTAGGTATTCCTGCTTTTAGTTTTTCCTGTTTTGGCTAGTGCATTGCGGCTAATGAATCCATCACCAGGCAGAAGACTTCAGTTTTGAACGTCACTGATTTTACAACTGGAGTCACCATCGTGTTGGATAATCAAGAGTTACTGCAGTTTTGGAATTTGCTGTGTCATGAATGTATCTCTTGGAAAATAAATGTATCTAGACTTGTAGTTTATATTATCTGATGTTGGACAGTGTGAGGATCTACCAGAACAATACAATGATTACGGGGCACAAAGAGATGCGTTCAAGCTTGAGGAAAAAACGACTAGATATGTAAATCTTACTAAGTCAAGAGTTTAAGTAGTTTTGGTTTGTTTTCTTTTAGAATATTCCACCCTTCCAAATTTTTGACCCAGTCCTACAATTTAGAGCACATATGCTGTAATGTGCAGTTATCTCCTGGACATTTAACAGAAATGTGGTTTTGCAGCCTGAAACCTGTTGCTGAACCTGCCAAGCACTGATTCTGTTGTACCTCTAGTGTTGGATTCTATTTGGATGTTTGTTGAGTTTTTGCTTTGATTGAGTTCTCATCAAGATCTTTGGTGGTTCTCTGAGATAAAGCAAGACTGACGGCTGATCTGATCTGTTTCGGTCTAATCTGGGTCTCAGAACGAGTCTCCATGGTTGCTGTTTGCTTGCTCTGGAGCTTCAAAAGTCAGAGTAACAAAACGAAACATTTAAAAACAATCGACTTTCTCCATTTGCTGTACATTTGAATGTTCCTAGACTCTTTCCATTTCCATCCCATCATCCTTTGTTTTATTGTGTTGTCAGTTCAGCATGCACCCAGTTTCACATCTCACTGTCTATGCTAAAGGTGCAGGGTCCCTTCTTAATGTGTCTACCTGTCTGTTTCAGTGATGAAGAGAACCTGGCTTCTTCAGAGAAATACTTGGTGGTGGAGCGTGGGGAGTCAGCAGTAAATAGCTTAGCTACAGCCGGCTCTCCAAACCCAGGGTCAGACATCAACCCTTTAACGCACACACATCCACACACAAGCACAACTTGCCCTACTAGTAACAGCACTTAAAATACTAAAATACTCTGCTGTTTTATGCGTTTGGTGTTCGAAGGTTTAGCATGTTACAGTAAACTGTTCTGTAAGTTCATAGATCTGAAAGGGACATCTTCTGTATTCTAGCATCACTACTTGTATGGTTAAAGCTTTGTTTCCACATATCGTATTTTTCGGACTATAAGTCACACTTTTTTTCATATTTTGTCCGATCCTGCGTCTTAAATATCAAATTTAAATGGTAAATCATACTGACCAAGATGAACCGAGGAGTAAACATTACCGTCTATAGCCACAGGGAGCGCTCTAGGCTTGTGAAAACTATCCTGCTCCTGTACTGAAACATTAAATTATAGACAACAAAGACTGAACACATGTTTCTATGTTGTTTCGCTCTTTCCGTCTGCATTCACGCAGGGGAGCTTTGCATGGTGCAGCTCGAATGGTCCAGACTGCGATAGAACCCTGTTATTGGACTGGCCTTGAAGCTAATAACAGCTAGCGATAGCTTATAGGTCTGTTGTCCAAGCGGTTTAAAATTCCGCTGATGCACGTGAGCTTTACGTTGCTCTGAAACATTCGTGTCATACTGTTAACTTAGCGTGTAGCACCATTACGCTCGCGGTCTAATTTAGCCGTAATTCTGACAACTTTCAGTGTAACTGGCCATTACGCTGAAATGCGCTGGATAAAACCTTGCTGGTTGGAGTTGCTAATTTACCCCATTCACCCTCCCAGGTATGTTCCATGTAATTCAGCCGGTTGTGGATGCAGCTGTGTAACTTAATAAATTGGTTTATGAGATTAAATGTCAGTTTTTATTCTTGGATTGTGTAAAATAAGTATATACAGGGGTTGCACAATGAAACTGAAACACCTGGTTTTAGACCACAGTAATTTATTAGTATGGTATAGGGCCTCCTTTTGCGGCCAATACAGCGTCAATTCATCTTGGGAATGACATATACAAGTCCTGCACAGTGGTCAGAGGGATTTTAAGCCATTTTTCTTGATGCTGGTGGAGGAAAATGTTTCCTGACTCGCTCCTCCAAAACACCCCAAAGTGTCTCAATAATATTTAGATCTGGTGACTGTGCAGGCCATGGGAGATGTTCAACTTCACTTTCATGTTCATCAAACCAATCTTTCACCACTCTTGATGTGTGTATTGGTGCATTGTCATCCTGATACACGGCACCTCCTTCAGGATACAATGTTTGAACCATTGGATGCACATGGTCCTCCAGAATGGTTCGGTAGTCCTTGGCAGTGACGCGCCCATCTAGCACAAGTATGGGGCTAAGGGAATGCCATGATATGGCAGCCCAAACCATCACTGATCCACCCCCATGCTTCACTCTGGGCATGCAACAGTGTGGGTGGTACGCTTCCTTGGGGCTTCTCCACACTGTAACTTTCCAGGATGTGGGGAAAACAGTAAAGGTGGACACTCATTAGAGAACAATACATGTTTCAAATTGTCCACAGCCCAAGATTTGCGGTCTTGCACCATTGAAACCGACGTTTGGCATTGGCACGAGTGACCAAAGGTTTGGCTATAGCAGCCCGGCCGTGGATATTGACCCTGTGGAGCTCCTGACAGACAGTTTTGGTGGAAACAGGAGAGTTGAGGTGCAGATTTAATTCTGCCGTGATTTGGGGAGCCGTGGTTTTATGTTTTTTGGATGCAATCCGGGTTAGCACCCGAACATCCCTTTCAGACAGCTTCCTCTTGCGTCCACAGTTAATCCTGTTGGATGTGGTTTGTCCTTCTTGGTGGTATGCTGACATTACCCTGGATACCGTGGCTCTTGATACATCACAAAGACTTGCTGTCTTGGTCACAGATGCGCCAGCAAGACGTGCACCAACAATTTGTCCTCTTTTGAACTCTGGTATGTCACCCATAATGTTGTGTGCATTGCAATATTTTGAGCAAAACTGTGCTCTTACCCTGCTAATTGGACGTTCACACTCTGCTCTTATTGGTTCAATGCGCAATTAATGAAGATTGGCCACCAGGCCGGTCCAATTTAGCCATGAAACCTCCCACTCTAAAATGAGAGGTGTTTCAGTTTCATTGTCCAACCCCTGTACGTCTAAATAAATGTGTAGAGTCCCATGCAACTTATGTTTTTTTTTCCCTCTTCATGACGCATTTTTTAACTGATGTGACTAGGGCTGCAATAACGATTGTGTTGCACGATTAATGTGTCACTCGCTGTGTCGCGGAGCCGCCTACCTAACCTACAGGTGGTCGTCGATGCTGGCTGGCTGCAGAGTGATACAAATGAAGTGAGGCAGAACGGTATTTTCCAATGCTGCTTTTTTGCAGTAAATTCTACAAATGACAATACAGAGAAAGTGGCTTGAACCAAGTCCTCAAAAGATAGGGAGCATGTCGTGCTTCACAAAACCAAAAAATCAGTAACGTGCAAGATTTGACATGACACAAGAGCTCCCAAGAGATGATACAGGAGCTGAAACAAAATGGTGTCACTGATAGGGAGCTCAACGGCAGGGTAAGTCATTACTATATCAGCATTACTATATTGTTGCGTCTTAAAGTGAGGAAACCCCGACAGCACTTGGCTCGGAGCTATAAGTGGGTCCTGCGCGGCCAAAGCCGTGCTTCGGGGTGGCGCCTGACCGTCAGTCTGGTGGCTCGTCTAAAGCGGCTGTTAGCTCGTTAGCTGGTTAATGACAGGAGCTTGTTTACATGCGCATGTGTTCGGATTAAAAGGAAAGAAATGATTTCGTAGGCACCGGTTATATGAGCTCAAAATCCAATAATCCGACCATGACGTACGTTTATATGCACTAAGATTTATTCATGGTAGAAACTCTCTGACGTTAGCAGAGTTGTTGAATTTCCATAAAATAACCGCAGAAGTTTTATACTTCATGTGGAAAAAACAACTAACGCAGGGGTTCTGTTGGTGCTGACTGTTTTCAGTGCATAGAACAGACCGGCACCAGGTTCTGAGTGGTTGAGAGAGCGGGAGGAAATGATGATCATCCCTAAACGTTCTGCGCTGCACAGCGCTGTGGCTCATCTTCCACATGCAGCGCTGTAAGTTTATGAGTTAATCGGAACATGTGTTTAGATGGACGCTGATCGGATTATGGATCATAAACCAGCCCTCTCAATCACAATACAATTTCATTCTGATAATTTGTAAAATAAGCGTTAAGGTACAGTGAAGGTACTGTACCTTAAATTTTAAGGTGCAGTACTAACGATCTAGTCTTCTTTATTTTAAGCAAAAATATGTGTTACCTACTATTATTGTAACAGAAAACCTAAGTAGCAACTTGTTTTTTTGTGTGCTTCTTAGCTCTTTTAGTCCAAATGTTCTATTTTGGGGAAAAATAAGTGGAAATAAAACTTTTTTTTGTCCGATTATACCATAAAAATAATGGAATGATTAATCGATTTATTAAAATAATCGTTAGTTGCAGCCCTAGATGTGACTTGTATTCTGTAGCATTTTAAAAGTCCGAAGAACACAGTATTTGGCTTTGGCACTAACCTGAGAAAATATGTTGTGTTGTAAACTGTTGGACTGAGTAGGTTAAATGAACTCTGAGTTAGTTGATTATAAGATAGAAGAAAACCATTTGCCCAGGACAATCTGATCCGTGTGTTAGTGGACCTGTCTGACAGCCTAAGTTACCCACTTTTCCAGCAGTTAAATACAAAGCCACGTCAATAGTATGGTAGATGGCTTGCACTCGTATAGCAATGTATACAGGTCCATGGGCCCAAAGCACCCCACACTACATTCAGTCACTCACGTTCACACGCTGACGTGGTGAGCTATGTTAGTAGCCACAGCTGCTGTGGAGCAGACTGACAGAAGCGAGGCTGCCAGACTATCGGCGCCACTGAGCCCTCTGACCACCACCAGCAGACATAGCGGGTGATAAGTCTTGCTGATCACAGAACTCACTTTAGACTAGCGGGCTTTATTAGGAGAAAACTCATCACTAAAGTGACTGGACTGTTTGGGCTCATGTTCAATGAAACTGAATCGAACTACCAAAACCAGAAGTTGGGCCGACATGTACAGTTTCGGGCCGGGGGTGGGGGGGGGGGGCAAGTACAGTCCAGATACATGGAGTTCAAGCTCATTGGGCATCCAGCAGCCAATGACTTAATAGTCAATGTTGACTTTTAGCAAACATGATCACTGACACGTGTATCATATTTATTAATTTGGTAAAAGGTTACTCGAGTAGTAACTGTTTGATCAGAATATCTGAGTCAATATTTTAAACATGAGAACCAGGCAAATTGATAAGGTTATGTGCAAATTCTGGCATCTTAAAACTAAAATACAAATTATTCAAAAACAACAGAATTCCAAAATAACACATTAAAGCAGAAGAAACACTTTTCCAAAACCATTTCTTCTCCTTCAAACTTCTGAACCAATACATCCAGCAGATAAACTTTAACTAGGTTAGGTAATTAGTTAGAACAGGGCTAAATCCTTCCAGTGATAAGATCACATTAAACCAACAAAGCTTGCTTATTAACAGAACTCTCACTTTAACATAAACTTTAAGAGTCTCTGGTGGTTTGTTGGCTTGTTTCTTCATTCAGTTAAGTTAGTCGTGGTGGGTAGACTTGCCATAAATTTTACTCAAGTAAGAGTAGCGATACTTCTACTTAATATTATTCAAGTGAAATGAGAAAGTACTTTGGAGTAAAACTACTCCTAAATGTAATTTTGTTCCAAATAGTTACGTATGATAATGTTACTGAGTAAATCTAACTGATCTATATGTGATCTGAGTTCTCCTGGGCATGTGTCAGTTTTGTTTGTATACTCCAGCTCCATCCTACAGTTCAAATCACGATTGTTAGGATAAACATGTTGAAGGTTATTGTGTTCTCTGGTGGACTGGTGACGACTACGGACTTTGCTGTAAACCCTGAAGGACATGATCTCCCTCCAGAAGTAGTCTGCTCGGTCCCTTCTTGTAGACAACTTCACTGCTGCGTGTTCAGTCTGTTGACTAGGTGAACACCGAGGTATTTAAACAGGGTTCTCATTTCAGCGTAAAGGACCGTTAAGCTGAAAGATGTCAAAAGTTATGCTGAAATTAGACCTTTACACTCATTTTTTGGGCGAGACTGGCGAAAACCCTGACATACTTCATCACTTCTAGTGGCACAATTCTAGAACTGTGTTCCTACACTTATTTACGATAGGTAAAGTGCTGACGGCTAATTCCATCGGACGAAGAGCACTGAAGTTTTTTTGGGGTTGCCTTATTAAACTCTTTAACTGACTACCTTCCAATGTTCTTCATATGCTCACATTTTGATTCAGCGTAACACATCCATACGGGTGGCATTTTCTAGCCCTGATTTCCCATATCTTTTTGTTTTTTTGGCAGTGAGAAGTGTCGGCCCGCAGCGGAGCTTCCTAATGGACCTCTAAAAGAAATGCCTGACATGGAGGACGGCAAGTAAGGCTGAGTGCTTTTTCTGATTGTAGTCTTGTCTGAGTTAGGCATCTTTAGCTGCTGGGTTTGACTCAAACTACAGTCTTGGAAAAAAATGAGGACACCCTACAACCCCCTGTGTGTCTTTCCTTTCTAAAACCATGCATACACACACCAGCTCACAATTTTCCTTTATAGATCACAATCACAGCAGTACCTGAACGTTTGCGTGCCAGGTTCCACCTCATGTTCTGCCCTCTACACGCCCAGAGAAATAAAAATCAATATAAACCTACATAGAAAATATTCATAGTCTTTCATTTGAATGACTATGAATATAATAAATAAAATTATAAACTGTCAAACTAGCAGATTGCTAGAAAATTTTCAATTTGAACATGTTAAAGGCTAACCTGACAACAGCCAGCTGCATGTCTCGCTCCGCCTAGCTCCACTCACATACATCTGGGACACCGCTCATTGAAAGTGATTTCCCCAACCAAATTTATGGTCTGGCCAATCAGGACGCAGGGCAGGTGTTTCCTGGATGTGACGTAGTGGAGAAGCGACCGTGAGATTCCAACAACAATGGCGGCTCGCATCGAGGAAGCAAGCGTTAGCATTGATGCTGCTATTTCTTCTGTGTTGTCCAATCTATCTGATATTGTTTCATTAAAAGAACATCAGAGAACGCCTCTGAAGGCTTTTGTTGGTGGAAACCATGTTTTCGCCCTTCTCCCGACCGGATTTGGCAACGCGGACGCGCCCCTTAGCGGTTAGCTCAAACCATATAAGGAGGCCTTTAGTCCTCAACGCGGTCGGCCTGGGATCGACTCCGACCCGCGGCGCTTTGCCGCTTGTCTTCCCCCCTCTTTCTCTCAGCACACTGTCAATAAAATGCGTGCCATTAGAGCCGCAAACACATACAAAAAAAAAAAAAAAAGTATTTTTTTTCCTGCGTCGGTCTCAACAGCGTCACGGGTTAGCTTCGGTGTGAGTGGTTGAAATAGCACGTTGATAAAGATGACAGACAAGTGGCTTATCCATTCATAATCATGGTACTAAATAAAATAATAAAAAGGTAAATTAATATTTTTAAGAAATTTACCAAAGGACAAGTTGGTGGTTGGCTTTGTAGGTTCATAGGATTGATTTATATTAAATGTGACAGGGAGCCAGTGGAGTTAATGTACAGGTGGGAAGTAGATGATGTAATGATGCAAGCTACTGTATTTTGTACTAGTTGCAGTTTATGGAGGGTCTTCTGAGGGTCAGGGAGGGAAGGGAGTTGAAATTATAAAGTCGAGAGGTAAGTGGACTGTGAACCAGTTTGGCAAAAGTGTGAAGGAAGAACTTCCTTAATGCTGCAAAAATGAAAGTAAGTTAACCAGGTGATGTTATGGATGTGGAAAGTGAAGAAGAGGATGACACCAAGGCTCTTAAACTGAAAGGTGGGAGAGATAGGGCACCGATTTATGGTCCTGCTGGTGGATGCTCATGCTTGCATGACTTGATGCTATTTTGACACGCACACTCATTCATCTCAAAGCAAAACACACATGAGATCAATTAGCTGCAGTGAAGACATATGTATTGTCTTTGCTACCCGTGCACCTGGACTCGCTGTTGAGGCTTACGAGGAGTTGATGCAACAGAACATTACGCTGAAATGCATTCTGGTGCAGTGACCCCACGTTACGGTGAAAAAAAAATCTTGGTGAAGACCCTGCAGTTTAATTAATCAGACTGGAATCAATTGAAGAAGGGCTTGAAGATTTGGTCTCTGTTAATGTATTTAAGGGATTTTAAAACCAGTTTAGAAATAAATTTCTGTTTTGTAGATGTTTTGCCTAATTTTTAATTGCATTCTGCCAAAATTGTGTCTTTAAGGTATTTACATTTCTGTAGTTATTGATTGGAATTGTGTGCTGCTGCCATTCTTGGCCTGGTCTCTTGAAAAAGAGAATTTTAATCTCAATTAGAATCCACTGCGCCGCATTACACGTGAGCGTATTTGACCGTTTTGAGCAGTTAAACAAATTGTTGCACAGCTTCCCATGTCATTGGGGCAGAGTATTGGTATGGTGGAAAACCTTGATAAAGGTTGTGTGGAGTTTTATATAAGATTTAAGGCGGCTTTTAGACATTTTTTTTTTTCTTTTCTTTTTAATGTTCTTTTGTATAGTTATGTCACCAGTGCAAGCATTAATAACCCCAGGGTTTTGAATACTTACGATAAATTTGATCAATGATTAAAGTCTGACATGGAGTGAAATTGACTTGTCTGAGCAATCATCAAGCATCGTCAACAATTCACCACTTTACCATCTGCATCGCCAAGTTCCCCCGTCTCCAAAATGAGATGAGGAACTGGCTGAGCTGGGTCAGAGCTGCCGTGAGGACCGCACATTTTCCTCTCAAATTTTTTCTTATAGATCCCAACTTTTGTGTAGAAAGTTACAAATGCACGTTTCAGGCCTGAGGGTTAAACGCTGCACCATTCAAACGCCTCAAAGTGAGGAGCAGGGCAGAATTTTGGGGGTTACAAGAAGCATCTCACTAAAGTTTTCTTTTGTTTGTATTCTTTTGCCAAAGAGGGGAAACACTAGCAAGGGAGTCAGGTGTCCTAACTTTTTCCTCTGCTAGAAAACACATTTTATATCTGTTTGATTTAATGCGTCAGGCAAGATTTATTTTTATCTGCAATTAAGTCACTTTCTTTTCCATTACTAAACTGTTATTAGATATTTATGTGAACATTCCCTCTGGAAAGAATTGAATGTAGGTTTAACAGGTTTTACTGTATGTTCCCTTCCTGGACGTAATGGGGTGAACTGTCAGGGCTGTGAAACGCACTTTTAAAGTAATCTGCATCTTCTTGTTTTGTCCAGGTTGGACAGGAATTCTGTCTCGTCGGAGCAAGCCATAAATGGGCCAGCGTGAGGAGCACGCTTACTAAAGGCCAGCTTTTTCTCCCAGCAGAGGGTACTGCTCAAAGCTGAACCAATCACATGTCCCAACAGGACCAGCAATACTCCCATTGGCTCATTATGGCGGAAAGGCTGACCTGGTGTACAGAATGACCCCTCAGAAACAAGATGAGAGATGGACTCAGGCGCATAGAGAATAATTTTTGCATTTGTTTATATACTGTTGTTCCTATGAGGTGATGTGCGACTGATATCTTGACACTCAAAATGAAAAAGTAATGTTGCTATAGTTAAAGACCTGATTGTATGAATAAAATATTTTATGAAAAGAAAATGTATAGTGAAACATGCTGAATCACAGGGGAAGCAGAGGAGACCTGATGTCCGACACGGCACAGGATTTTAGTTTTCTGCTGATGGTACAATAGATTTTGTTGATGCCCTAAAGTGAAAAATGTTAAAAGTAGTGAGGACTTTTAGTGAGCCTCAGTGTCTGAAGCAGGAAAATGGTGGAAACGGAGAGAGCTGATTGGCAGAGCCATCATGTAAACGAGGAGGAAATGAGGACATGAACCTCTTTAACTATCATACAATTATTAATAATGTAGATAAGATAAACTTCATCATCTCCATAGAGGGAACTTAATTAGTTTCAGCATCCTGACAGGTTAAAGGTGAATATGGGCACAGGACTATCACGCTATCCTCAAATAGCACTTAAAAGTCTCCAGTGCCTGTGTTAACAAATATTCTGTCTCTCAGAGAGTTTCTATCTTAGCTAACAATTTGTACCTAGAAGTCTCAGCCTCAGTGATTCAGATGGTGCTGACAGCTCGGTGGATGAAGTTGTTTATCTGGTTGATAGTAGGACAGAAACAACTCCTGGTGATCAAAGGAGTTACATTAATGATTAGACTGGATGAAGAAAAGTGACATGATGATGAAATGCAAAATTGCCATATAGCATCAAAATGTTTAATTGTACCTTATATCATAATTTTGATGATTAGTTTTACTCGACAGTCATTTTACTACATTGTGCTCTCACCTGTTAGATTTTTACTGTGATTTCCTGCTTGTATAAAGAAGTTGAATTTGGCAAAACCAACCGCATGAAATGGAGGAAAAAAGGTGGATAGAAAAACAAAACAGCACAGCGGTGCTGTTCTGGCCCAGGACTCACCCCACCCAACCTCAAACAATCAAGTTTGGCAATCAAGACAAGTTTTTTGAGTGCCACTTGTTTTGAAGTTCTTCGCTGCTCCAGTAAAATATCAGAATGTCCGGGTTTCGAAATTCTGGTGCTCAGGAGCGAAAAGTCAGAAAGAGAACATGAAAGCAGAACTTTGAGGGATTTTATGAGTAAATAAAAACAATCAGGATGAGGCTGGAACAGGCGCAGCAGGCGAATGATCTCCATCCAGAGCCAGGGAAGATGAACAAAGGTGATGAGAGAGAGAGAGAGCGCGGATGTAGCAGAGCTGGAGACAACACAGGGAGGAGCAGATGACCAGGACTCCGTTTCAGAAGGACTGGCTGATCTACTGAGTAGTTCTACTTCACTCTGTCATACTCGGCGTTTTTGGTTTCAGAACGGGTGATATCAATCAGCTACCTAAACACAGAGTTCTATCAACCCTGAGTTAAGCACGAGCATGAAAGAAGCCCTCATCAATGGAAAGGAGATAACGTGATTCATCATGGCAACGGCCTGAAATAAAAAGCCTCGAAATGCGAGAATTAGGAATTAATGAAAGCATATGGAGAATATTAAACCATAATTAACAAAAAGAAACAACGTAGCTGCAGAAAAAGCCAGTTAACAGAAGAGAATTGCTGAAAAAGCTGTATTCTCACACTACACTCATTCAACACCTCCCAAAAAAGGGGGAGGGGCATTTATTACTTTCTAGGTGCAACTCGACGTGGCAGCAAACAAGGTGAAAAATGAAAATACAGTTTAATCAGGTAAGGTGAAGTTCTAAGTTTTATGTTTAACCATACTCAACTAAAGTATTCATTGGCTATGATCAACCTTTGTAATTAATGATGGGAGGTGTTGAGATAACTGATATGTTCATCTATTGCCAGCATTTGGCTTCACCCATCCTTCTAAAAATGAGTTGGCACTGATTTTCTTGTAGGTGTATAATCTGTGCCAACCTCATTTTATATTAATCAGCTGCTGTTGGCCTTAAAATGAAGTGTAGCACAAAGAGTTCATAGTTGAGAGCGCCACTGGTAGTGTTAGAAGAGTGATGTGCTGGCTGGGAATATTCAGATAAATCAGCGGCGAAAAACGGTAATACTTGAAAATATACTGCTCAGAAAAAATAAAATAAATAATAATAATAATAATATATATATATATATATATATATATATATATATATATATATATATATATATATATATATATATATATAAATATATATAAATAATATATATATATATATATATATATATATATATATATATATATATATATATATATATATATATAAATAATATATATATAAATAATATATATAAACATAACTTAAAGTCAATCACACTTCTGTGTAATCAAACTGTCCATTTAAGAAGCAACAGTGACTGACAATCAGTTTCACCTGCTGTTGGAAAGGATAACAGGTGGAAACTACAGGCAGTTATCAAGACACCCACCAATAAGGGAGTGGTTCTGCAGGTGGTGACCACAGAGCACTTCTCAGTTCCTCTGCTTTCTGGCAGATGTTTTGGTCACCTTTGAATGCTGGTGGTGCTTTCACTCTAGTGTTAGCATGAGACTGATCATAGAGATAAGGATAAGCAGCTTAATATTTTTAAAAACATGTCATGCATTTAATCATAAATTCTGCTGTAAAGATTAATAATCATGTGCTTAAAAGAGTCTTTTTAGTTTTTTACGGTTTTTACATTATCCATAATTTCATTGTGCTTGTAGACTGACATATCAGCTATAGCAAGCATGGATGAGAGCTTGGCCATCTATATTCCCACCTATGCTGACAGAATTGCCACCCAGAGATTTTGCTTCGAGTTCCAAGGAAAAGGTGAAAGTAGTGATGGCGAGATGAAGCCTCATGAGGCACTGAACCACTCAGCCAACTGGTTCGAGAAAAGGTTCATTTCTTGATGGTTCATGTGCACACAGCACCACCTACTGGCAAGTTGTATAATCACAGCCAGCTGTATCTTAACACGTGTGATGCATATCATTTTTGTCTATTATGGCTCTTGGGAATGACTTCACAGAAGGTGTAGGACGAAATCATTTGTCTACATAAATTTTGTAAACACATGTGTACAATAAAATATTGTTTGAATGTATTCTCTGTGTGTAATTATTCCCAAAATAGTAGTGTCATGTGATATGGCATGGTGTGTAATGTTTTTCTGTGACTCTAGAAAAATGGCATGGGCTTAATCAGGAAGAGGACAATGAAAGTGCTTGTGGAACTAGGCAGGGGGTAGTGAATAGGCTAATGCTTGTGTAACTTGGATGATTTCATGCATTTTTATTAAGAAATAACAATTTCTCCACAGTTTTTGGTTTCAAATGATTTCTCTTTTTCGATACTACTTCTCCAACCTTTGAAAAGACACGCTCACATGGCACAGATGATGCCGGGGTGCATAAATAAATAAGTGCAAGTATGTACAGATTGGGGTACTGTGACCAATGATTAGCCCAGTACTATACGGTCCCACAGTTTCCCCTCAGCAGCAACACTGAAGCACACAGAGGTTCCCGCTGCGTCTTTACGCACGATCCAGCTGCTGATGTCTCCTCTCTTTTCAGCTCAATGCAATTCTAGACAGTAACAGTTTATAACCTATATCACCTTTCACAGCAACAGGTTTCTCATCTCAGTCGACCAGACAAATCTCTATTGCTCTCCTCAGTGCGCTCTGGGCGGTGAGGTGGGAGGATTTTACCCGATGGTGCGCTGCGTGCGAGGGATAAACAGGGTGGAAATGCATAAATAAAAACTGTAAAGGGCTCCTATACAGTGATCATAGGAGCTGACCGGTCTGAGATCAGCCTCCTGATGTTACAAGTTCTTTAAAATGAAAGCGCGCACCCAAATTACAAGTAACGTAATTTTGCGCACCTGAAAAAAGCGCACGGCAGAAGCGCATCGAAGCGCTGAGGCACAGAAATACGGTGCATGTAGTTAAAAAATGCAGAATTAATAAAAACAACTTATAACCAGACGTAGCGTTTTTAAACTGCATCTGGTGAGCAGAACTGTTTTATGATCCAGAGTGCAGCCATCACTGGTTCTGAATGAAGGCAATATCTGGCAGCAGCTCTCTTCCTCCGCCCCCTCCCTTCCTGCGTACGTAGTACAGGACCTTACCGGCACACTTTCAACCGCTGGTTAAGACTAAAATTATTCATAACTCTGATCGCTCTTCCTGCTGCTCTGTTAACATGAACTGCAGCAGGAATTACTGATGGCCACAAGCTGTGAAAGAAGCTGAAACATCTCAGCAGAAGGCGGAGTTTGGTTGTCCGCAGCCCAGATGGGCGTTGGGATTTTTATGCGTGAAAAATGCCATGTTTGCGTGTGACCGTGTGAAGTCAGTGACGGTCAATGCGTGATAGTTGAGAGCACTGATCTCCTATCTATCTATCTCTCTCCTAAACTCTCCAAACACCAAACTAACTGTCTCAAACTAAATAACCACTATCCAAACTCTGCTATCCAAACTATCAAAACTCTATCCACTCTGTCAACTGACCGCAACTCGCCTACAACAACCCACATTTTGAATGGAGCCTGTGGGGTTTCTAAAAGCTGTCGAAGCCGCGCCTATGGCAAGCCGTTTTAACATAAATTCGGTTTTACCGCCCTTACGTTCGAGATATCTCAAATTGTTTTATGACTAGACGTTTTAGCAATTTAAGATATCTCTAATTGTATTTTGACTAGTCAAAATACCTATTCGAGATATCTCTAATTACATTCTGACTAGTCGAAATGACATCAGATTTTCCATTGAGTTGTATGGAGACGTCAATTCAAGATATCTCGAATGAATTACTGACTATCTGAAATACCCATTTCAGATATCTACAATTAAATTACGACTAGTCAAAATTACAATTCAAGATATCTTAAATTGAGTTTTGACTAGTCATAATTCTAATTAAAGATATCTCAAATGCCACCATAATTCAAGATATCTTAAATGTATTTTTGGATAGGCGAAATGCAGTTTTGACTAGTAAAAAATAAATTTAAGATATCTTGAATTGTAATTTTGACTAGTCAAAATTCCTTTTAAGATATCTTGAATTGTAATTTTGACTAGTCAAAATTCCCTTTAAGATATCTCTAAATGAATTAGAGATATCTTGAATTATTCAGCTTTTCCATTTAAGATATCTTAAATTGACATTCTGACTAGTCAAAATGACGTTACTGATATCTTGAATTACGAAACGGCTTGCCATATGTCATCACACAGGAACCGGAGGCGTGCGCTTTTGTTTTCAGAGAAGCTAAAGGAGGGTGCTGTAATGCTTTGTGCCGTCTCGCATGTGAAAATCAAGAGCTAGCTGGCTTTACCATAATTCCCAAGAGGCAGATGCTTTACCACAGTATAAAAACTGCATCTGGTTATTAACTGAACTGGCCCGGCCTGAGGAATATTCCTTATTTCCAGCTTGGACATGAGTCGACAGTAGCGCTTTCAGCTAGCCGTTTTTCAGTGCATTGTGTGCGTCGGCAGCAAGTAAATCCGAAATTCTTTGCAAATTTCTTAAGCATTCTTCAAGTATACTATTTTCGCCCTCTCTGCATATCCCATACTTAAAAAGCTCTTTCTATATTGTGGCATTTTCTTACAATTTTGTCGAAAACAGCCAGCGCCATTGAATGTTCAGGCAGCTTTGGGCAGCTTACAGCCAATAAGGGGCTTACACGCAATGTCTTATTTCAGATATCTTAAATTGTAATTCTGACTAGTCATAATTACGTTCGAGATATCTTAAATTACATCTACGGATGTGTGACGCTTTCAATGACGAATCCGGTGACGTAATTTGAGATATCTTGAAAGGAATTTTGACTAGTCAAAATGTAATTGAAGATATCTTGAATTATTATTCTTCCTAGTCAGAATGTAAATAAAGATATCTTAAATTACCATTCCGGATAGTCAAAATGTAGTTTTGTCTAGTCAAAATGCATTTTAAGATATCTGGAATGTAATTACGGATAGTCAGACGAAACCGAATTTATGTTAAAACGGCTTGCCATACCGCGCCAACATCTGAACCACTTCCCGAAGCAGTCACGTGGTACAGCCGGCCAGCGAGGCTTCGGACGTCATCGTTTTCGGCTCCTCCCCTAAATGAAGCAAGCCTCGATACGCGCTTCACGGAAACGCCCCCTCCATTACTCGACACACGCCTCGAAGCCTCGGCACATCACGTAACATCACTAGGTGAAAGAAATGTCCTTCAACAGACGTGGCTTGAAAAACTGATTACATGCAAAGCTTCATGGAAAAAGTCCTATTTGATCTAAAATGTTTTTGGTTTCAGGTAATATCACTATGTAATATATTTAAAAAGAAAGCTTACCATTTGACTCAAAATGTGTTTTCAATATGTTTTCAAGAACATATGGAAGTGAGCCACAATAGAGTCAGTTAGCTTTTGTTTTTGTTGACAAAGATATAGAGCAAAAATACTGATTAAAAAGATTACTCCAACAACATTGTGAAATACAAGTTTTTGAAGTGAAATTATTGCTGTTGCTATTAAGCTTCTTTAAGGTAAAAATTTTTAAAGCATGTGTTTAAACTGTACTTACTTTTCTTTCCATAGGGCATTATTTTTCTTTTATATTCTTTAAAGTTGATTGTAAAATAGATAAATGCTTTGAGCGCAATAGTGCCCAGATTTCTAACAACGACTTTTGTCATATGTAAAAGGATTTTCTCATGTTCAATTTTGAGATCCATGTATTCATCTTTTTTATACTCATAGATTATGTTCTAGCTGGGTCATTTTCTGGAGGTCGAGAACTTCCTTTCAAAAGAATCTTTCAGAGCACTTGTTAAAGGTACTTTTAATGTATGTTCTTCTGTGAGTTGATGTAACATTGCAATATAATGTTATGTTTCTAAGGAAAGAACGAGTTGGTTTGATCACAAACCATTGCACTTTATTTTGTAATGGGTTTTTACCAAACATTCATTAAAAGTTTTCATGTTGCACATAAGCATAGGCACTTTATTTTTCATCTCATTTGACCATATCATCATTGTCAAACAGTACATAACTTGGGTCTCAGTGTTCAGTAACAGAGAACTATAAGAGTCTTGCTGTTATAAATATAAAAATTATGTCTTGAATATGAGGAGCAGTGGTGGGGTTTACAGAACATGTCATTTAAACATTTTGTCCTACATGACAGATTACAAGGCAAATGTGAAGTTAAATTTCTTGTTATTGTCCTAATATATTTAGTAGTGTATATTTTCTGTCACACACAACAAGAATCACATAAAATATAAAACCTGTTACCAAATTTCAAAAAATTATTTAGATCATGATGAAAAATTTAAGTACATAGGAGTCAGTGAAAACAGAGGTCTGTTTTTTATTCCTCCATCTGTATTTCTTTGACTGCTTTTCCTTTATTGGTTGTGGGGTCTGCAGCTGCCTAATTCTGACTGTGTCGGAAAGTGATAGGTTCATTCTGGACAGGCTCACAAGGTAATTTGCTCCACAAACTCTTTTTTACAAGAAAATGTCACACGTGTCACAGGTTTGTGTGCATACAAGCTCTTAAAAATGAGCATAACTCAATTGTTTCATCATGTGTGGACAGTGCATGAAGAAAGTTTTCCGTCATCAGAAGGTATGATAGTTCGAACTGTCTCATAACATGCAAATGGTCCTCTGAAGACGTTGGACTGTGCAAGTTTCTGCCGCTTGCTTAGAAACCTATTTGAGATGATCTTGTTCACCAAAACGCCGTGGAAGGGTTCACAGGTGTCAAAGTCCAGTCCTCAAGGGCCGGTGTCCTGCAACTTTTAGATATGTCACTGGTCCGACATGCCTGAGTCAAATAATCAGGTAATTACTAATTACCAGGACTCTGAAGAACCTGACTGCATACTGAGGAGCTAATTGTGTCATTTGATTCAGGTGTGTGGGACCAAGGAAACCTCTAAAAGTTTCAGGACACGCCCTTGAGGATTGGAGCTTGACACCCCAGGTATACATAATGTAGGGCCGGTCACTTGGAGCAATTGCATCTCTAATCTTACAAATGATGTTCCATAAGTGAACCACTTTTTAGAGTTGTTCCTGAAAGACAAGAAAATAAACAAGTTCTTAAAGTACATACTCCATATTTAAAAGCATGTATCATATAGTATTTATCTTTTACATTCAAACATACTTCAGTGATATTTAAACAGGTGAGCAGAATTGGCTGCTTATCCAAGAAGTCACCAGTAAAGTAATATGTATTCTTCAGTTTTTGAAAAAGGTTCATCCAGTACTGTGCACGACGTTTCCTTAAGAAAGCCCACCAGCTGTCGATGTGCTGGCTGTGGGTGCTGGATCCCACAATGAAGTAGTTTTCAGGATAGCTGTCATGAAGACGCAAAAATCTTTGAATGTCTTTCATTGTACCATTCTCTGTCTCCATGTCTATATGAATTCTGGCTGTGGTACCCCCTCTGTTACTGCTGGAACAAAATATCCAGCAGTAATTTTTGGACAGCACCATCCATGTATTCAGCTTTAGAGATGCCAACCTGTAAACACAGCAGAGATTTTGTTATTGTTTTTTCAAGTTTTTTATTTTAAACAAAATGTAAAAATAACATAATTTATTCTTTCTAAAAATTGAGCACGTTACTTATGCTAAATGTGAGAAGCTAAATATTCCAAATTCAAAGTTTTTAAATATTAAAATTTTGAGTGTCAGATCAAATGCACAGGCATTCTAAGATGTAAAAGACAACATTCATTTTCTGGCTGTATTTGTAATGTAGCTATCTTAATACTGGTCCTCCTACCTTAATGTTTTTGTTTATGGGAATTTTAAAAAGTACTTTTACAGAATTCCCATCAGAAGGAGAATAGCTGCTGTTTAAAATTGTGATTTAAGGTTAGACTGGATCAATGTTAAAATTGCTTAAACCTAGACTGCAATGGAACAATGTTGTTGATTAAGATTTGTTTTCTTTTCTGAGTAAGTTTAAAGACATCAGAAAAAACAAAAAGAACAACAAATAAACTGAGAACAATGGTGCCTTGCTGCCAGGAGCTTTCATTGATAAATTCTGATATTAACTTTTGAATTTGCAGCAATGATAATCGATTATCAGTTTTTGCTTTTCCCCTTATTAAAGCATGTCAGTAGTTGACTGGGTTTATTAATGAAGTTCATATAAATAGTTGTCCTTCACTGCCTTGTGAATTGTCCCATTAGAAAGCTCTGTATTCATATCTTTGTTTTGACACAATAAAATATGGATAAATGTAGCTTTAGCTAGCCTCACTTTCATTGTGTAGAATACACATACTTTTAATTAGCCTTACAAGTGTCGGATTAAAATGTATTTTAATCATATTTGATTAAAATACATAAGGGCATAGATAGGTACATTTGCAGTCACAGGCCCTGTTTACAGAGTACTTAAACGGTGTAATTCCCATGCCGCACCACTAGTAGCGCTGTGATTTCTGAAGCTCCGCGTCAAATTGCCCAGAAGAAGAAAACAGCGGCTGGCGGAGGACTGTTTCGGCTGCAAACTGTTGTAAATAAACCCACAGCTATAGCTGAAAGTCCCCCCTAAGCAACAGTTAAACCTTGTAGTGTGTAAATGGAGAGTACAAAGGCAACGCAAACCTGTTTTCATCGTGTAAACAGAGCCAGAGACTGTACTACAGTAATGCAAGTGTATCCAAAGCATAGTTGTTAACTATAAATAACTGCCGAATTGGTCAAATTTCAAGTAGAGGACTTGTTGTATATTTATGACTTACCTTGTCACTCCTCGGTGCAGAAATACATTCCTCCGACAAATGACGACTTCTTAAAAAGTAATAAAAGGCGCCCCTCCGTCTCTCCTCTTCTCCACGGCCGTTTCTCAATTCACGAGAACGCGAGTCCGTACTCGCGTTCTCGTCAAGTCTGTTCTCGGTAAGAACACAGGAAGATCGGACTTGACGAGAACGCGAGCACGCAGCACGTATTGTGCATTGGAACAGAAGCGTACTCGTGACGTCATCACACCCGCAGCTCTTGAGCATTTCTTTAACGTTCAAGACTATTTATACACTACACCATCATATCTTATTGAAAACGTTTTTTTATTAATTTCTAAAAAGTCTAATAAAATATCTTAAAAAAATTACAGAACTGTGGATATAAAACCAGCAATAGCGGGAATTTCTGGGGAGTTGTAATTGTTGTAGTTGCAGAGGCAATTGCATCTTCTTTAAAAATCAGCACTTTGTAGAAGCAAAATGAGCAATACGAGCAATATTGCTGTTGCTTCGGTCGTTGGTCAGCTTTACCAGCAGGCTGAAGAGGAGGTGATGCAGCTGAAGAGACAAATCCGAGCAAGGAGAAGATTGATGCAGCAGAGGAGGCTCAGAAGGCAGGCTTTGCTCACCCATCTATTGCCAACTGGTAGGCATTTTAAGATTGACAGCCTATTTCCTACTTTTATCTTAAAAAAAAACATTGATGGTGATATTAAAAACGTGATCAGGTTGAAATTGTGACTATTTTTCATTAAATAATTAAAATGAATTTTAACATTAGTAACATTAGGGTTAAGCTACTTTATTGCACCTCCTGACCTTCACAGCATTGATTAAGAAAGGAAAACACATATTTTTATGTCTGTCCACCTTTACAGTGATTAATCTATAAATTATGTGCAGTTAGTTCAGCCCATTTTTTCAGTGAAATGGTAAAAATACCAGAGAAGGGAAGCCATTTGTTACATTTACTATACATTTTACCTTTTCTTTCTTGAGAACTATAATAATAAACCCGCTATTACCATCTAATGTAGAACAGATTACTAGATCAATGTGTGCTTCTGTGCTTGTTTGTCTGTCTTGTTGTGTCTCTGTTCTGTCTTCTGTAACCCCAGTCGGTCGAGGCAGATTACCGTTCATACTGAGCCCGGTTCTGCCGGAGGTTTTTCCTTCCCGTTAATGGGTGGTTTTTCTTCCCACTGTCGCTTCATGCTTGCTCAGTATGAGGGATTGCAGCAAAGCCATGTACAATGCAGACGACTCTCCCTGTGGCTCTACGGTTCCCCAGGAGTGAATGCTGCTTGTCGGGACTTTGATGCAATCAACTGGTTTCCTTATATAGGACATTTTTGACCAATCTGTATAATCTGACCCAATCTGTATAATATGATTGAACTTGACTTTGTAAAGTGCCTCGAGATGACATGTTTCATGATTTGTCGCTATATAAATAAAAAAAAAATTGAATCTGCATGTTAAACAGGTATAGTTTTATGGTGTGAAAAGATGAGAATTGAAAAAAACAATGATGGTAACATTTGGCATTTTTTATTTACAGGAAGAAACAGAAACAAAATATGTGAGGATAAACACCTCTGTGCCGATCCTCCAAATATTTTTTAATGAAGGGGACCTGAAACCAGCCTTCAGGCTGAACAGGGCCACCATCGTCCTCCTCCTTCAGCTGCTGCCCATCCAGAAGGTCCATGGATGGCCAGGAGATAGAGGTGCTGGTGACCCTCTACTGGCTGGCCTGCGGTGCATCCTATAGGGAAACAGCTTGCCAGTAAGATCTCTTACCTTCTTGTCCTTAAATAGAGCCAGCAATGACACACAACTGATACATAGATTATTTTAATTGGATAGAAGCTTAAGACATATCAGCATATTACCTAAATTACAAGTTAATTTTTTATTTGGTACAGGTCTAGTGGAGACATGCTACAACAGACACCACGCCAAGGCGAGAAACATCATTGAGCGTGTCTTTGGTGGTCTGAAGACACGGTGGCGTTCCATCTTCTTAAGGGTGCTGGAGGTCCGCCTGACGTTTGCCCAAAAAGTAATCGCCGCCTGCTGCATCCTCCACAATATTAGTATAGCAGCAGGTGACCAGCTGGACGTGGAGGGTGAGGAGGTGGACCCAGAGTAGGATGTCCATCCAGCGGCTGAAGACAGGGAGCTGCTCCAGCTGGCTGCATGTTTAAGTGAACATGACTACACCTGACCTAATGTAGATCAGTTTTAGTCATGTTCACATGCTGCTTCATTTCATTTTTAACCACCTGTAAAAATACATAAAATAATCAGTAAATTAATTTCCATTCCAACTATTTTTAATTGTAAGTTTATAGGCATTGTCTATTTGTATAAGATCTTAATAGGAGTTATTTCTTTGTTTTAAACCATGTTAGTAACTGTTAATAATTTGTTGAATATATTACACCTTCATTCTGTTCCAAAGATAAAACATTTGTATAAAATAAATGTCTGTTATTTTCATATAGCCTACTATTATTACTATTATTTTCTTTCCCTCTTTCTCCTCTCAATTATTCATGTCCTGACTCAGAAGAAACTCATTTAGATAGGAAAAACATTTATAGAATTTATTTATTTTATATGCTGCTGTCGTCCTTGGCAATTTACAATTTATTCCAGCAAGTATTGAGTTAATAAAGCAACACACGACAGTCAGATAAACACAAAACAAATAAATCATAACCAGCGGTATTATGCACACTACTTTTTTTTAAATTACGCACTAACTCTGTAAACAGACCACATAGGGAAAACTTAAAAGTATAATGTTCTCGCCTCAAACGATTTTAAAATGTACTTTTGAACAACAACAGCAGCAGAAAAGGGAATTTTTTAACTTACCGCTGTGAGCTCTGTTTGCGCTGTCTCGAATCAAGCTGCGGCCGCGGTGCATTCTGGGCAAGCGGGCAGTCTGAAGAACGCACAAGTCTGCTCTGATGCATGCTCGATAAAGAGGGCGGGCGAGAACAACATCCGGGGAATTCGGCGCGTTCTCGATTTGGCGTTCTCAGCATTGGAACAGTGCTCGGGCTGAGGCTGATGACGTATCACGAGCACACGAGCACACGAGAACGCTCAAGAACGCATATTGAGAAACGGCCCGCGACACTCAAATATCCCGCGAGCTGATGCCGGGTTATGTTGCGTTGTTATGAGACGAAAATTATGTCGTTTAAGCAAGATAAGTCTCTCGTTAAAACAAGAAACTTTGCCATTAAAGGGAAAAAGTTATATAGTTATAGGAAGTTGCCTTGTCAGCCGTCTGTGCGGCATGTTTACAGTGTCCTCCAGAGATGGATCTCATGGCTGATCCAAGGTCGGTGGTGTGGGCGAGAACCCGATAGGGGGCGTGGTCAATTTGCATAAGTTTAACATTTAGATATAGATTTAACATTTAGATATAGATTTAACATTTACATTTAACATTTAGATATAGATTTAACATTTAGATTTAAATTTAACATTTAGATATAGATTTAACATTTAGATAAAGATTTAACATTTAGATTTAAATTTAACATTTAGATATAGATTTAACATTTACATTTAACATTTAGCATTTAACATTTAGATATAGATTTAACATTTAGATATAGATTTAGCATTTAGATATAGATTTAACATTTACATTTAACATTTAACATTTAGATTTAAATTTAACATTTAGATATAGATTTAACATTTACATTTAACATTTAGATATAGATTTAACATTTAGATATAGATTTAACATTTAGATTTAAATGTAACATTTAGATATAGATTTAACATTTAGATTTAAATTTAACATTTAGATATAGATTTAACATTTAGATTTAACATTTAACATTTAGATATAGATTTAACATTTAGATTTAACATTTAACATTTAGATATAGATTTAACATTTAGATTTAAATTTAGATATAGATTTAACATTTAGATTTAACATTTAACATTTAGATATAGATTTAACATTTAGATTTAACATTTAGATATAGATTTAACATTTAGATTTAAATTTAGATATAGATTTAACATTTAGATTTAAATTTAGATATAGATTTAACATTTAGATTTAAATTTAACATTTAGATATAGATTTAACATTTAGATTTAAATTTAGATTTAAATTTAACATTTAGATATAGATTTAGCATTTAGATATAGATTTAACATTTAGATTTAAATTTAACATTTAGATATAGATTTAACATTTAGATTTAAATTTAACATTTAGATTTAGATTTAACATTTAGATTTAAATTTAGATTTAAATTTAACATTTAGATATAGATTTAGCATTTAGATATAGATTTAACATTTAGATTTAAATTTAACATTTAGATATAGATTTAACATTTAGATTTAAATTTAACATTTAGATATAGATTTAACATTTAGATATAGATTTAGCATTTAGATTTAAATGTAACATTTAGATATAGATTTAACATTTAGATTTAAATTTAACAACAACAACAGCAGCAGAAAAGGGAATTTTTTAACTTACCGCTGTGAGCTCTGTTTGCGCTGTCTCGAATCAAGCTGCGGCCGCGGTGCATTCTGGGCAAGCGGGCAGTCTGAAAAACGCACAAGTCTGCTCTGATGCATGCTCGATAAAGAGGGCGGGCGAGAACAACATCCGGGGAATTCGGCGCGTTCTCGATTTGGCGTTCTCAGCATTGGAACAGTGCTCGGGCTGAGGCTGATGACGTGTCACGAGCACACGAGCACACGAGAACGCTCAAGAACGCATATTGAGAAACGGCCCACGACACTCAAATATCCCGCGAGCTGATGCCGGGTTATGTTGCGTTGTTATGAGACGAAAATTATGTCGTTTAAGCAAGATAAGTCTCTCGTTAAAACAAGAAACTTTGCCATTAAAGGGAAAAAGTTATATAGTTATAGGAAGTTGCCTTGTCAGCCGTCTGTGCGGCATGTTTACAGTGTCCTCCAGAGATGGATCTCATGGCTGATCCAAGGTCGGTGGTGTGGGCGAGAACCCGATAGGGGGCGTGGTCAATTTGCATATTTTCGAAACATTTAGATATAACGTTTAACATTTAGATATAGATTTAACATTTAGATATAGATTTAACATTTAGATATAGATTTAACATTTACATTTAACATTTAGATATAGATTTAACATTTAGATTTAAATTTAACATTTAGATATAGATTTAGCATTTAGATTTAAATTTAACATTTAGATATAGATTTAACATTTAGATTTAAGTTTAACATTTAGATATAGATTTAACATTTAGATATAGATTTAACATTTACATTTAACATTTAGATATAGATTTAACATTTAGATTTAAATTTAACATTTAGATATAGATTTAACATTTAGATAAAGATTTAACATTTAGATTTAAATTTAACATTTAGATATAGATTTAACATTTACATTTAACATTTAGCATTTAACATTTAGATATAGATTTAACATTTAGATATAGATTTAGCATTTAGATATAGATTTAACATTTACATTTAACATTTAACATTTAGATTTAAATTTAACATTTAGATATAGATTTAACATTTACATTTAACATTTAGATATAGATTTAACATTTAGATATAGATTTAACATTTAGATTTAAATGTAACATTTAGATATAGATTTAACATTTAGATTTAAATTTAACATTTAGATATAGATTTAACATTTAGATTTAACATTTAACATTTAGATATAGATTTAACATTTAGATTTAACATTTAACATTTAGATATAGATTTAACATTTAGATTTAAATTTAGATATAGATTTAACATTTAGATTTAACATTTAACATTTAGATATAGATTTAACATTTAGATTTAACATTTAGATATAGATTTAACATTTAGATTTAAATTTAGATATAGATTTAACATTTAGATTTAAATTTAGATATAGATTTAACATTTAGATTTAAATTTAACATTTAGATATAGATTTAACATTTAGATTTAAATTTAGATTTAAATTTAACATTTAGATATAGATTTAGCATTTAGATATAGATTTAACATTTAGATTTAAATTTAACATTTAGATATAGATTTAACATTTAGATTTAAATTTAACATTTAGATTTAGATTTAACATTTAGATTTAAATTTAGATTTAAATTTAACATTTAGATATAGATTTAGCATTTAGATATAGATTTAACATTTAGATTTAAATTTAACATTTAGATATAGATTTAACATTTAGATTTAAATTTAACATTTAGATATAGATTTAACATTTAGATATAGATTTAGCATTTAGATTTAAATGTAACATTTAGATATAGATTTAACATTTAGATTTAAATTTAACATTTAGATATAGATTTAACATTTAGATATAGATTTAGCATTTAGATTTAAATTTAACATTTAGATATAGATTTAACATTTAGATTTAAATTTAACATTTAGATAAAGATTTAACATTTAGATATAGATTTAACATTTAGATATAGATTTAGCATTTAGATTTAACATTTAACATTTAGATATAGATTTAACATTTAGATTTAACATTTAACTATTTATTTTACTTTATAAACATATTGTTGACAATTGCATATAAGATCTTGTTTATTGTGAATTTCTGTCTCAAATGTGAGAAAAGGGAGTTAAATGTGAGAAAAGTGAGCTAAATAATCAAAATATATCAGCTATAGAATTTTATCTGAAATTTTACATTCGGCACCCCATAGAGCTGTTATTTTGAAAAGCAGGTGGCGGGGCATGGAGTGCCGCTGTTGCTGCTTGCGTGACCATTTCCTCTGATCTGGAGGTTAGAGCTTGTCTTCTCTCCATATTCACATAAGCGTTCACACCAATGTGAAATATGCAAGACAGGTACAATGAAGTAGGCTTCGCCCAGCAGATACTCGGGTTGAATCTGGTACCGAGGAAAAATGGCACCCTGCGAGGCAACGACACATCTCTAAGCGACTTCTCCGGTAAGCTAACGTGTGCTTAGCCTGCTAGCTAGCCGCCCAGCCAATGTTTACATGCCATACGTCGCAAATGTTCCTGATTTCCACCGTGGCACTGCCGGCGTTGAGCGCCACTGGTTTTTGATCATATGTGTAAAGCGGTTAGAAGCTAAATGTTAGCTAATGGGTGCTAACATTGTCTGTGTGGTCATGATTCTGGCTAACTTTGTGTTTTCAACAAACTTGGGTTCAGACAAGCTAGTCTAGATGGATTATTATTAGAATTATTATTATAGGGTACTTTAAGGAATATTGTTGATTGCAGTCTGAGCTACATGTGAAAACTGTTTACCATCAAAACTGCAATTACACAAATTTTTAATATTAGATGCTTTTGGTTTTCCAAAATAAAGCCACATAGTCTGATCTGGAAGCTACCATTCATTGTTTTCTTCTAATATAGAGGTGTAGAAAACATTGAAAGGATCCACAGCAGCATTATTAGAGACTCAGCTTTATTTAGTCTATGAGTCGTAGCTTCAGAGTAAATCGGGTGCTGCTGAGAGCGACTCTGAGGGAGCAGGTGACAGAAATGTAATGAGGAGGAGTGGCTGACCCCGTTGATAGGTGTGATTCTGTCTTTTAACAGCTGTGACTGGTTGATACTAGAAACAAACAAGAAAAAACCGCAAATGTGCTTCTAGTAATCAATGGAGAGAAATTAACCAATAAGAAATGTCTCATGATGATGAAACTTAGAAAAATTAAGTTGTCACACAGCATCAAAATGTTTTAATGCACCTTATATACATCCTTATCATGATTTAGATTTATGTTTACGCTCCACATTGGTCATTTTACTACTTCATCATCAATATGTCAATATTTTACTGGGATTGCCTGCTGGTATTTAGTGGGTGGATTCGGTAAAACGGCCGACATGAAATGAGAAAAAAGGTGGAGAAAACGAACAGAACAGGCACGTTGCCACAGATTGATGCACCCTTTTCTCTGTATGTCTTGGTGCTTTTAAATAACAGCCCGGAAATTGAGAAGCGCTCCATGCTGCAATGAAAAGCCAGAGAGGAGACGGCATCAAACAGCAACCTTCATTTATATTTTTAATTTTTCCTGTTATTTATTATAATTTTTCCTGTTATTTATTTATCCTCAATAAAATGACATTACTAGAGCTGCCTTTGACCCATCTGGCGCTTAGGGCCCAAAACTACTTAATGTTCCTCTATGGAGATAATAAAGTTTCTTATCTACATATTAATAATTGTCAGATTGTTAAATAAGTTCATGTGCTCGTTTCCTGCGCTGTTTAGGTGGTGGATGAGCCAATCAGCTCTCTCTGTTTCCACCATCTTGTCTGTGTCAGACACTCTGA